>NC_068362.1:65965261-66265261 GCF_020536995.1 Dreissena polymorpha | reverse complement strand
AATAAAAAAATTCGGGGTGGGGGGGAGGTTGGTGGGGGAGGGGATTCTTGGGTGCGATGGTTGGACGGCATTTCAAAAATAAAATGATAAAAATAAATATTTGTGTTTTTAACCGTTTCAACCGTGTGGTGGTCATTTGTGAGATGATCTTTAAAAAAAATATAGGGGGGGGGGGGGGATTCGGGGGGGGGGGGGGGAGGGGGGAGGGCACGGGGGATGGTTTAGGTGGAGTCTATTGTGGTATGTCAGGTAAGAGTAGTTTTGTCAAAGTATCAATCAAATATAATCATAATTAAAGAAGTTATGGCATTTTTAGCAAATTTTAATATTTGACCTTGAGATTCAAGGTCATTCAAAGGTCAAGGTAAAATTCAACTGCCAGGTACAGTAACCTCATGATAGCATGAAAGTATTTGAAGTTTGAAAGCAATAGCCTTGATACTTTAGAAGTAAAGTAGATCGAAAAATAAAATTTTACAATATATTCAAAGTTACTAAGTCAAAAAAGGGCCATAATTCCGTAAAAATGACAACCAGAGTTATGCAACTTGTCCTTTTACTGTACCCTTATGATAGTTTGCGAGTGTTCCAAGTATGAAAGCAATATCTATGATACTTTAGGGGTAAAGTGGACCAAAACACAAAACTTAACCAAACTTTCAATTTTCTAAGTATAAGGGCCCATAATTCCGTCCAAATACCAGTCATAGTTACATAACTTTGCCTGCACAGTCCCCTTATGATAGTAAATAAGTGTTGCAAGTATGAAAGCAATAGCTTTGATACTGTAGGAATAAAGTGGATCTAAACACAAAACATGATAAAAACATGTATGTAAATATTCCACTAAAATAACATAAAGTCTTCCCGGTAATGCTGTGCGATGATCTGTTTAACATGTACTAGTAATAATTGCTCGAGCTACAATGTGTGGAGTTAACTACGACGTGGAATTCTCATTTGCATATTGTGGTTGTTTCAGGTTGCCTAACCTTTCACCCAACAATGGCACCATCATGAAATAGTGCAATCATTTACATTAATTTGTTCTATCGTGTTTTTTGTAACTTAATGAGTTCGTTAGTATTTTACTCTGACAGCTGCCTCTTCAACATTCTGTTTGACGATACAACCGATGTTGCACGATACAACCGATGTTTCAGGATACAATCATTGTTTTACGATACGACCGATGTTTGACGATACAACCAAAGTTTGGAGATACAATCATTGATTGACGATACAAACGATGTTTGACGAAACAACCGATTTTTGACGATACAACCGAATTTTGACGATACAAGCGATATTCGATGATATAATCGTTGTTGACGACACAGTTGATGTTGAATGATACAGCCGATGTTTGACGATACAGCCGCTGTTTGAGAATACTATCGATGTTTTCAATATTCATGACGTTTAAGAAACTCCAAAATGATGATGAGGATGATGATTACATAAAAGTTGTCGCTGTTGTTGTTGATGATGTTGATGATGATTATAAAAATAATAATGATGAAAATAATCATCTCATCTCATCTTCGCCTGTGGTCCCATCCTCCAGGCGTCTCGGTTCTGGGCGAGTCTCTTAAGCTGCCCCCAAGTTTGGCTAATCTTGCTAAGCATCTGCATCCAGGTCACGGCGCAAGGTGTTTTTAGGCCGCCCTCTCTTCCTTTTTTATTGGGGGTTCCATGTGAGAGATTGCCTTGTCGTATTGGATGCAGGCTTGCGAAGGGTGTGGCCTATCCACCTCAAACGTCTCTGAAGGATGTCTTCTTCAACTGGCTGCTGGTTTGTTCTTCTCCATAATTCTTCGTTGGAGATCTTGTCTGGCCAGCGGATCTTGAGGATCTTCCTGAAGCAGGTGTTGATGAAGACCTGTATTTTCTTTATGGTGGTTATAGTGGTTCCCCAGGTCTCTGCTCCATAGAGGAGTAGTGGCTTCACGATGGTATTGAAGAGCCTAATCTTGGTGGTGATGCCAATTACGCTGGATCCCCAGATGTTCTTCAGCTGATGGAAGGCTGCTCGTGCTTTACCGATGCGGGTTCTGACATCTGCATCCGTTCCTCCCTGGTGGTCCAGAATGCTGCCGAGATAGGTGAAGCTGTCCACCTCCTCCAGCGCCTCGCCTTGGAGTGTGATGGGTGTGTTGTTTGATGCGTTGGTCCTGAACACCTTGCACGTCCCTTTGTTGATGCAGAGGCCCAGTCTAGCTGAGTTGCCCGCTACCATGTTTGTCTTTTCCTGCATCTGTTGTTGGGTGTGGGAGAGAAGAGCCAAATCATCGGCAAAGTCGAGGTCTTCTAACTGTTCCCAGAGTGTCCACTGAATTCCATTCCGCTTCTGCTCCATTGATGTCTTCATTACCCAGTCTATGGCCAGCAGGAACAGGAAAGGTGAGAGTAAACAGCCTTGCCTCACACCAGTTCTCACTTCAAAGGCATCTGTGAGCTGTCTGTCGTGAACAATTCTGCAGGTTATTCCCTCATAAGACTTCCTGATGATGTTGGTGATCTTTTCTGGCACTCCGTAGTGTCTCAGAAGTCTCCAGAGGGACTCCCGGTCAACACTGTCGAACGCCTTTTCATAGTCAATAAAGTTGACATATACAACGGCGAATTCCACTCCAGGGATTGTTCCAGAATGATGCGCAGGGTTGCGATCTGATCCGTGCACGATCTCTCCTTTCGGAAGCCTGCTTGTTGGTCACGGAGATGCGGGTCTACTGCGTCTTTCATTCGGTTCAGTAGGATGCGATTAAACACCACTCCTGTGATGGACAACATCGTGATTCCTCGGTAGTTGGAGCAGGAATTGAGGTCGCCTTTCTTGGTAAGCTTGATTAGGTTACCCTCTTTCCACTCTGTTGGGATTTCTTTCTTCTCTTCCCATATCTTGCTGAAGAGCGGGTGTAGTAGGTCCACACTGGTCTCCTCGTCAGCCTTAAGCGCTTCGGCCGGTATGCTGTCAGGTCCTGCAGATTTGCCGTTCTTCAATTGTTTGATGGCGCTGCTGATCTCTTTCTTTGTGGGAGTGCAGCATTTGATTGGCAGATCGCTTGTAGCTGGCAGAATCTTCGGTGGGTTCACAGGGGCTGGCCTGTTGAGTAGCTCCTGGAAGTGCTCAATCCACCTCTTCTTCTGCCCTTCATCATCTGGTATTACTCCTCCATTTTCGTCCCTTACTGGCCCCTCTGGCTTGGCAAACTTTCATGCTAATCTCTGGGTGATGGAGTACAGATCTTTAGTTCTGTTCTGTTAGGCTGCCTCTTTCGCCTCTGTTGCAAGCGTTTCTAGGTAGTTCCTCTTGTCTTCTCTGATACTTCGCTTGACGCTCCTTTTTGCTTCGGTGTACTCTTCTTGTGCTTTCACTTTTGCGACTCGTGTTCTGCTGTTGTTTACACTTGCCTTCGTTTCTTTTTCTTTTCCCATTTTTTATATTCCCAAAATATTGTTTCAAATTATAATTGTGGTGATGTCCTGTACGTATTGTCTAAAGCTAGTAATACATTTATTATAATATATAATTACATTTGATTCATGTAAGACTCCATTTAATATTGACTGAAATAATGATATTGGTAACTTGGTAGCGGTGTATTATATTTGTCATGGCTTGTAAAAATATTTGCCTTTAAGATTTGCCAAACCAACTTACAGACTGACATTACCAGCTGATAATAATTGCATTGCCCCCGAGAAGTGCAAAACCGAGTTATTGTCTGAAATAATGATATTGGTGGTGGTTGTGTCTTATATTTGTGAAATTAAGTTATGTTGGTTGTGGTTGTGACTTATATTTGGCTTGACTGGCTGATATTTATTGCGGATCAGAAGCGCAAGACCAAGTTATTGCCTGAATTAAGGATGATGGTGGTTTTGTTTTAAATTGTGCTTGACCAACTGATACTTACTATCATTAGAAATGTGCCAGACCAAGTAATTGTCTGATAAAGATATTGGTGGGAGCCGTGTCTTATATTTGGCTTGAACAGCGGATATGTATTACCCATGTGAAGTGCAAGACCAAGTAATTAATAAAATTATGATGTTGATTGAGGTTGCGTCTTATGTGAGGCTTGACCAGCTGATAGGTATTGCCCATGAGAAGCTCAAGACCAGGTAACTCTCTAAAATCATGAAATTGATTGTGGTTGTTTCTTTATTTGGCTTATCCAGCTGGTAGGTATGGCCCGTGAGAAGTGCAAGACCAAGTATTTGTTTGAAATAATGATGTTGGTGGTGTTGGTGTCTTATTTTTGGCTTGACCAGCTGATATGTGTTGCCCGTGAGCAGTGCAAGATCAAGTATTTGTTAGAAATAATGATATTGGTGGTGGTTGTGTCTTATATTATTGGCTTGAACAGCTGTTATGTTTTGCTCATGAGAAGTGCAAGACCAAGTATTAAATTGTCTAAAATCATAAAATTGGTTTTTGGTTGTGTCTTATATTTGGCTTTACCAGCTGATATGTATCGCCTGTAAGAAGTTGAAGACTAAGTATTTGTTTGAAATATTGATGTTGGTGGTGATGGTGTCTTATCTTAGGCTTGACCAGCTAATATGTATGGCCGTGTGAAGTGCAAGACCAAGTATTTGTTTTAAATTAAGATGGTGGTGGTGGTTGTGTCTTATTGTTTGCTTGACCAGCTGATATGTATTGCCCATGAGAAGTGCAAGACCAAGTATTTGCTAGAAATAATGATGTTGGTGGTGGTTGTGTCTTATATAATTGGCTTGAACAGCTGTTATGTTTTGCCGTGAGAAATGCAAGACCAAGTACGTGTTTGAAATAATGATATTGGTGGTGTTGTTGTCTTATTTTTGGCTTGACCAGCTGATATGTATTGCCCGTGAGAAGTGCAATACAAAGTATTTGATAGAAATAATGATGTTGGTGGTGGCTGTGTCTTATATAATTGGCTTGAACAGCTGTTAAGTTTTGCCCGTGAGAAGTGCAAGACCAAGTTATTGTCTAAAATCATGAAATTGGTTGTGGTTGTGTTTTAAATTTGGCTTGACCAGCTGATATGTATTACCCGTAAAAAGTGCAAGACCAAGTAATTAATAAAATCATGATGTTGATTGAGGTTGTGTCTTATGTAAGGCTTGACCAGCAGATATGTATGGCCCGTGAACAGTGCAAGACCAAGTATATGTTTTGCAAGACCAAGTATTTGTTTGAAATAATGATGTTGGCGGTGTTGGTGTCTTATTTTGGGCTGACCAGCTGATAGGTATTGCCCGTGAAAAGAGCAAGACCAAGTATTTGTTTGAAATAATATGTTTGTGGCGGCGGTGTCTTATCTTTGGCTTGACCAGCTTATACGTATTTCCCTTTAGAAGTAAGACCAAGTTATTGTCTAAAATCATGAAATAGGTTGTGGTTGAGTCTTATATTTGGTTTGATTTGTAAATATGTATGGCCCGTGAGAAGTGCAAGACCAAGTATTTGTTAGAAATAATGATGTTGGTGGTGGTTGTGTCTTATATAATTGGAATGAACAGCTGATACATATTGACCGTGAGAAGTGCAAGACTAAGTATTAGTTTGAAATAATAATGTTGGTGTTGCTGGTGTCTTCTCTTTGTCTTGAACAGCTGATATGTTTTGCCCGTGAGAAGTGCAAAACCAAGTATTAGTTTGAAAAAATGATGTTGGTGGTGGTGGTGTCTTATCTTTTGCTTGACCAGCTGATATGTATTGCCTGTGAGAAGTGCAAAACCAAGTATTTGTTAGAAATAATGATGTTGGTGGTGGTGGTGTCTTATCTTTGACTTGACCAGCTGATATGTATTGAGCGCGAAGAGTGCAAGACCAAGTATTTTTTAGAAATAATGATGTTGGTGGTGGTTGTATCTTATATAATTGGCTTGAACAGCTGATACCTATTGCCCGTGAGAAGTGCAAAACCAAGTATTTGTTTGAAATAATGATGTTGGTGGCGGTGGTGTCTTATCTTTGGTTTGACCAGCTGATATGTATTGCCTGTGAGAAGTGGTGTTGGTGGTGTCTTCTCTTTGTCTTGAACAGCTGATATGTATGGCCTGTGAGAAGTGCAAACAAGTATTTGTTTGAAATAATGATGTTGGTGGCGGGGTATCTTATCTTTGGCTTGACCAGCTGATATGTATTGCCAGTGAGAAGTGCACGACCAAGTATAAGTTTGAAATAATGATGTTGGTGGTGGTGGTGGTGTCTTATCTTTGGCTTGACCAGCTGATATGTATTGCCCATGAGAAGTGCCAAACCAAGTATTTGTTTGAAATAATAATGTTGGTGGCGGTGGTGTCTTATCTTCGGCTCGAACAGCTGATATGTATTGCCCGTGAGAAGTGCAAGACCAAGTATACTTTTGAAATAATGACGTTGGTAGTGGTGGTGTCTTATCTTTGGCTTGACCAGCTGATATTTATCGCCTGTGAGAAGTGCAAGACCAAGTATTTGTTTGAAATAATGATGTTGGTGGCGGTGGTGTCTTATCTTTGGCATGACCAGCTGATATGTATTGCCCGTGAGAAGTGCAAGACCAAGTATTTGTTATAAATAATGATGTTGGTGGTGGCTGTGTCTTATATAATTGGCTTGAACAGCTGATACATATTGCCCGTGAGAAGTGCAAGACAAAGTATTAGTTTGAAATAATGATGTTGGTGTTGGTGGTGTCTTCTCTTTGTCTTGAACAGCTGATATGTATGGCCTGTGAGAAGTGCAAACCAAATATTAATTAGAAATAATGATGTTGGTGGCGGTGGTGACTTATCTTTGGCTTGACCAGCTGATATGTATTGCCCGTGAGAAGTGCAAGACCAAGTATTTGTTAGAAATAATGATGTACGTGGTGGTTGTGTCTTATATAATTGGTTTGAACAGCTGATACCTATTGCCCGTGAGAAGTGCAAGACCAAGTATTAGTTTGCAATAATGATGTTGGTGGCGGTGGTGTCTTATCTTTGGCTTGACCAGCTGATATGTATTTCCCGCGAGAAGTGCAAGACCAAGTATTTGTTAGAAATAATGATGTTGGTGGTGGTTGTGTCTCATATAATTGGTTTGAACAGCTGATACCTATTGCCCGTTAGAAGTTCAAGACCAAGTATTAGTTTGAAATACTAATGTTGGTGTTGGTGGTGTCTTCTCTTTGTCTTGATGAGCTGATATGTATGGCCTGTGAGAAGTGCAAACCAAGCATTTGTTTGGAATAATGATGTTGGTGGCGGTGGGGTCTTATCTTCGGCTTGACCAGCTGATATGTATTGCCCGTGAGAAGTGGTGTTGGTGGTGTCTTCTCTAAATCTTGAACAGCTGACATGTATGGCCTGTGAGAAGTGCAAACCAAGTATTTGTTTGAAATAATGATGTTGGTGGCGGGGTGTCTTATCTTTGGCTTGACCAGCTGATATGTATTGCCCGTGAGAAGTGCAAGACCAAGTATTTGTTAGAAATAATGATGTTGGTGGTGGTTGTGTCTTATATAATTTGCTTGAACAGCTGATACCTATCGCCTGTGAGAAGTGCAAGACCAAGTATTAGTTTGAAATAATGATGTTGGTGGCGGTGGTGTCTTATCTTTGGCTTGACCAGCTGATATGTATGGCCATACCATCAAAGTAAAGATGCCACAGCTTGTTCCATCAGTTTGTCGGTTCTGCGCTGTTGATGAAAAATGCCACTGATCCATTCCATCACACATTGCATTGGACCGGACGCGCATGAACTTACTGAAAGATTATAAATTCAAAGCCATGTCAAGTTTTTGAACCTAGATTTTATGGAAGTTGATATTCCTTGTTAATAAAAGTGGGGATGGATCAAGCAAATGATTTCCAGTCAATAAATTGCACTGACAAATCTTGGGGCCTTACAATGATTAAAAATTAAGTAAAAAAGTGAATGAACATGAAAAACCTGATTTTCACTACCAAGTTTTTGGTTTCTAAAGATTAAAAGCTGACATAACATATGTAAATTAATATTGCAATGTTCCATTTAATTAGTTTCCTTATTTTGATAGTCTATCAAGGAAATCAAGTGTTTTGAACTTGGCATGGTAAAGGGGACGAGTTTTTATTCCATGTCTCCTGCTTACTGTTACATGAATAACTGATAGATTTGCAAGCTCTTTATTGTCTTTTGCACACACATGTATTGACATATGAGTTTTATGAGTTGAAGCACATGTCCAGTCCTTTTTTCTGAATTTAATTTTTCAACACATTTTCGCTTACCTGAAAAGCTCATAGAAAACCTTGTTGTCACCACCCAGCGAGTCATAAACATTGACAGTTTTGGTTTTAGGCTGGGCCACCAGCAAAACCCAATGGCTATTATGGCACCTGGGCACCATAATCAAGTACATGGTAAAGTCCTCCTATCGAAAATTAGTTCTGTATTAATTGTCATGTAATATATTTGGTGAATAATAGTACGCTTCAAATGTAAGATTTACCAATTATCCATTTAAATTTTAAAATCACTATCAATTGATGTTGCACGTGTGTTAAAATGATAACTCAATAAAGTTTATTGACATACTATATGTCTTGATAACTGGAGTTTGTAAACGCATAATTAAAATATATATTCAATATCACAAATGTGGTAAAAATAAACGGCTATTTAAGACCCAGACACAAGGAAATGAGGGAAACTGCCTTAAAAGCACACATTGTTATTTTACGGAACAAAGAATATTGTCAGCCATTGGTGATATCAATTAACGAATATGCTTGTTTTAAAAATATTTTTAAATACCCTATTTCTCACCCCTCATTGATAATTCCCCCCCCCCAACCCATTGCAAACAAATAAATAAATAAAAGGTTACATCAATTTCTGTCAACATCCTCCTCCTCAAAGAGCTACCTTTCAACTGCAAATGATATTTATCAAATATCACATTCTTTTTCTTTTTTGAAAACAAAAATCATATAATACTAATGGTACCTTAGAAAATCTGTATGTCGTAAAGTTTTCAGCCATCCATTAAGTGGCAGCATACGATGGGAATGAAAACATTCTTATTTCTCCAGGACACCAACTGTCTGTCGACTGTCTTGACAATAGTTTCAGATATGCATTGAATATCTGCAAAATACCATTGAAATACTTATCAGATTTAGCTACACATGAAAACTTCTTTAATATTATATATGTTTATTTAAGGAATCCTGACAAGAAACAAGCAAATTCGTAGAATCGATATCCTAGCAAAAATTCATTTTGTTAATAGATGGTTGCAAATCCCTGGATATATGGTATAATCTTTCGAAAATATTTAAGTGTAGGGTTATTGACAGACGGACGGACAGACTGTCATATATATATATGTATAATGTACATTACCTGTTCATCTACCCAGTTGTTGCCTTCCAGAGTTTGGAGATTTGTCTCTTCAACCCCTTCACCTCACACTGTCAATCTCTCTCCTTTGGCAAGTGGTATAGGGTCAGATGGCATCGTTAAGAATTCAATTGCCTCTTCTTTTTTTCAGCCGTGTTGACAGGTGGTGTAGTTTTCACTTGAGAGGTAGCCGTGTTGACATGAGGTGTAGTTTTCACTTGAGATGAAGCCGTGTTGACAGGGGGTGTAGTTTTCACTTGAGAGGTAGCCGTATTGACAGGAGGTGTAGTTTTGACTTGAGAGGTAGCCGTGTTGACAGGGGGTGTAGTTTTCACTTGAGTGGTAGCCGTGTTGACAGGAGGTGTAGTTTTCACTTGAGAGGTAGCCGTGTTGACAGGAGGTGTAGTTTTCACTTGAGAGGTAGCTATGTGACAGGGGGTGTAGTTTTCACTTGAGAGGTAGCCGTGTTGACAGGAGGTGTAGTTTTCACTTGAGAGGTAGCCGTGTTGACAGGGGGTGAAGTTTTCATTTGAGAGGTAGCCGTGTTGACAGGAGGTGTAGTTTTCACTTGAGAGGTAGCCGTGTAAACAGGGGGTGTAGTTTTCATTTGAGAGGTAGCCGTGTTGACAGGAGGTTTAGTTTTCACTTGAGAGGTAGCCGTGTTGACAAGGGGTGTAGTTTTCACTTGAGAGGTAGCCGTGTTGACAGGAGGTGTAGTTTTCACTTGAGAGGTAGCGGTGTTGACAGGAGGTGTTGTTTTCACTTGAGAGGTAGCCGTGTTGACAGGAGGTGTAGTTTTCACTTGAGAGGTAGCCGTGTTGACAGGAGGTGTAGTTTTCATTTGAGAGGTAGCCGTGTTGACAGGAGGTGTTGTTTTCACTTGAGAGGTAGCCGTGTTGACAAGTGGTGTAGTTTTCACTTGAGAGGTAGCCGTGTTGACAAGTGGTGTAGTTTTCACTTGAGAGGTAGCCGTTTTGACAGGAGGTGTAGTTTTCACTTGAGAGGTAGCCGTGTTGACAGGGGGTGTGGTTTTCACTTGAGTGGTAGCCGTGTTGACAGGAGGTGTAGTTTTTACTTGAGAGGTAGCCGTGTTGACAGGAGGTGTAGTTTTCCCTTGAGAGGTAGCCGTTTTGACAGGGGGTTTAGTTTTCACTTGAGAGGTAGCCGTGTTGACAGGAGGTGTAGCTTTCACTTGAGAGATAGCCGTGTTGACAGGAAGTGTGGTTTTCACTTGAGAGGTAGCCGTGTTGACAGGGGGTGTAGTTTTCACTTGAGAGTTAGCCGTGTTGACAGGAGGTGTTGTTTTCACTTGAGAGGTAGCCGTGTTGACAGGAGGTGTAGTTTTCACTTGAGTGGTAGCCATGTTGACAGGGGGTGTAGCTTTCACTTGAGAGATAGCCGTGTTGACAGGAGGTGTAGTTTTCACTTGAGAGGTAGCCGTGTTGACAGGGGGTGAGGTTTTCACTTGAGAGGTAGCCGCGTTGACAGGAGGTGTAGTTTTCACTTGAGAGGTAGTTGTGTTGACAGGGGGTGTAGTTTTCATTTTAGAGGTAGCCGTGTTGACAGGAGGTGTATTTTTCACTTGAGAGGTAGCCGCGTTGACAAGGGGTGTAGTTTTCACGTGAGAGGTAGCCGTGTTGACAGGAGGTGTAGTTTTCACTTGAGAGGTAGCGGTGTTGACAGGAGGTGTAGTTTTCACTTGAGAGGTAGCCGTGTTGACAAAGGGTGTAGTTTTCACGTGAGAGGTAGCCGTGTTGACAGGAGGTGTAGTTTTCACTTGAGAGGTAGCGGTGTTGACAGGAGGTGTTGTTTTCACTTGAGAGGTAGCCGTGTTGACAGGATGTGTAGTTTTCACTTGAGAGGTAGCCGTGTTGACAGGGGGTGAAGTTTTCACTTGTTAACTTCTTGATAAATAGATGCTGAGTACTGACATCATGCAACCAATCAAATAATTTGATATTTCTCAATGGTTATTTACTCCAATACAATCATGACTAATAGGCTATTGACTTTGGTTACTGGCAGCTATTATGCATGCACCCATTTATCTTCTGTATACCTATTTACAAGGAATTGACTCAAAATAACATCCATTCTATGTCGTAAAATACTTAAATATACCAGAGACTTCTATATTTAAATCTGTTGCAATTAGTCAGACAAGGCTTCGGATAGCGAAACGTTGTGATGCTCTTATATAAGCATGCTCATCATAACTTCAAAAAAGTATGTTCTAAATAAATAATAGTATTCACCTTTTAATTGTTTGATTTGTTCTTTCATCCAAGCCATTGGTCTGTGGATGATAGGCAGCAGTGAGTTTATGGTTGATGGTTCTCGCACAATTCTTGATTAATCTACAATAGTAATACACATGACATACGTGTTCTATAAACATAACCAAGAGTTGTCCATAGACAGCACGCTAGACTTGTCTTGCGCTTTATAGTTATGTACGCTTTCTTTCAGGCAATGGATATAATCACCACAAAGGCATATTTGAAGTAATCTGTACTTGTTACATTTATGACTAAAGAAAAAGCTAAAAATTTATATAGAAAATCAATAACATTTGTTACAATTTATAATTGACTTAAATTAGCTTAGGTATGGGGAAGAACCCTTTTTCTAATTTAAGAACAGCTTGTACCTAAAAAAAATCAATTTCAGCACAATATCTCTATAAAAACTGAGGTAATTGAGAGTAGACTCTGAGCTTAAGTGAATTTCAACTTGCATGCAAACCTCATTGTGACTTTTATTTGAACATATGGGGGCATATGCATTCTAAAAGGCCAGTAAGATGTTAGTCTGGATCGGCAAAATTGTTAATTGAATACCTGAAGTAGAAAAAGTGTATGGATGGGTTGCATTTTTACCTTAAGCAAATGAATTTCAAAGTTCGATGTTAAATTTTACTTGTACCTGATTCACAAATTATCTTCCTTGATCTGTTAAGATCGCATTCATCGCTCCATGCCGATATATCAGTTTTTGAACACATTTTGACACCTCAACAGCAGTTTTGTTTGGAATTGCAAATGCTTCTACCCATTTGGTATAGTAATCAGTCGCTGTAAATATGTATCGGTTCCCAGCTAATGTCTCTTTGAAGTGACCCATTAAATCACAACCAACTTATTCAATGGTTGCTGGACCAGTAAAAAGATTGTTTTTACTGAAATTGTCTGCAGAAGATGTATAAAGGGCATGGACTAAATGAGTTCATTTATTAAATGTAAAAAGAAAATTATACTTAACATTGAGTGCCCAAGATTACACAGAGATGTTTTTAGTTTATTAGTGGAGTGTTAATTATGCATGGCAGAAGTAAACTAATGATAAGGGTGAGATTACCCGTGAGGAAAGGCTTGCAAAAGAAGTGAGTTCACTGTAACTTATTTGTCATTGTTAATACTAGTATGCACAGCAATAGCCACATCCAAATCCATATTCTATACACAGCTATTCGAACGTTTCTTACAAAAATCTAATCATTTACTTGAAAAATTTGAATGACCGTAAACAAAGCAATTGAGGCCATTATACATTCGTATGATTCGGCAAGAAGAAAATAAGGCAATAAATGTATTTGCTTTATATAACTTACATGGATTGATTTCAGTTCAGGTTTCTTTGGTGGCTTCAGTGGGTCAGACTTTTGGCATTGTACACACATCTTCACCTATCAAATGTCATATAAAACAGCATATGACAATTTCAGTATGAACTTTTAACAAAAAGTACTTACAGATGAATATTAGGCACCGCAAATCTACTGATTAAACAAATATGCACTTACAAACACTTGATTAAGTAAGCAACCATTCCCATTTTAAGACACTCATTTTTCAATTCATTGCTTGGCTAAGCGACTTAACAAAGATTTGGCTATAATAATTACAGAATATGAGCATTTGAACATTTTCCCATGCCCATTTATACAGAAATTGAGCACACCTTGATCAGGCCATAAATAGTTTGGCAAAGATTTATAGACTTTATGGTCTCAGAAACACAAAAACATCAAAAAACATTTTGGATGCTATTCAATACATTCTCAGTTGAATATAATGCCCTTCTAATAATTATTGCCCCTATATTGAGAATTATACATTTAAAAGAATTCAGTGTAATACAAATACAAAAGCATGACTTTCCATTGTGATTAATGCAAAGCACACTGTTTTAAAACACTGGGTTTGTATTTCAAAGTAATTAGACACTCTTTATTTACAAACATTTGCATGCCTATAACAACAACACATAAAAACTGAAAAGTAACAGGTAGCATTCTGAAACTGACATATTCCGTGATATCATGTGTCATCTTGGGCCACCAGAACATTATCTTCATTGTCTCATTTGACTTATTGAAACCACTGTGGCCCCCTATACCACTGGCATGGAATTCCTTCAAGAGATCAGCCGTCTCTCCCATCCGAACCACTTTAACCCCATTTAACACCCCTGGTACATATTTGAAGAGTTCTTTACCTGCAAAGTAGGATATCAAAATTAAAAAACTATTGCCACCACTACCATTATTCTTGTTATTTGAGAGCTGGTCTTGCACATTTGAGACTTGCCTAGATCAGGACAACAACATCATGATCAAAATCACTACCATCAAAATCATTAATGCCATCAGTGAGTGGGTCTTGGAAATATAACTGCTATACTTTAAGAGCTGGCAGAAGACAGTGCTTGACAGTATAACTTAAGCCATCATGGGGAAATAGTTCACATTCAATAAGGTCAAGGTTATATAGTAATCTTCTAAGTAGGAGAGGACCATAATTAACATATTGATCACTTATGTTTTAAAGAAGTTGTATGTTATAGATGATTCTGAGTTCAGGTATATTTTCCACAATCTATTGAACATTTGTAAAGACTTAAAGCAAACTAATAAGATTTTATTTCAAGTTTGATAGCTTGGGTGGGATGGTTGGACAGTCCTTCACAAATAAAATAAATATTTGTGTGTTGTTTTACCATGTTTGAACAAAAAATCTTTTTTGGTTGGGGAAGGGGTAGGGTCGATAGGGGGATATAATGTGGGGGTGTGGTCATTTATTAGATTATCTTTCAAAAATAAGAAAAAAAGGAAAATACAATATTTTTTGAGGGGGGGGATTCTGGGGTGGTGTGTGAGGGATGGTTTGGGTGGAGTCCATTGTGGTATGTCAGGTAAGTGTTGTTTTGTCAAAGTATGAATCAAATCTGATCATAAATAAAGAAGTTATGGCAATTTAAGCAAAATTTATTAATTTGACCTTGAGATTCAAGGTCATTCAATGGTTAAGGTCAAATTCAACTTGCCAGGTACAGTTCCCTCATGATAGTAAGAAAGTATTTGAAGTTTCAAAGCAATAACCTTGATTGTTTAGAAGTAAAGTGGATCTAAACACAAAATTTAACCAAATATTTAAAGTGACTAAGACAAAAAATGGCCCTAATTCCGTTAAAATGCCAACCAGAATAACTTGCCCTGTACATTCCCTTTATGATAGTTAGCGAGTTTTCCAAGTCTTAAAGCAATAGCTATGATACTTAGGTAAAATGGACCAAAACACAAATCTTAACCAAATATTCAATTATCTAATTATAAAAGGGGCCATTATTCTATCAACATGCCAGTCAGAGTTACACAACTTTGCTTGCACAGTTCCGTTATGAAAGTAAGTGTTGCAATAATGATAGCAATTTAAAGCTTTGATACTTTAGGAATAAAATGAACCTAAACATAAAAAATAACAAAATTTTCAATTTTCTAAATATAAAAAGGGAACATAATTCTTACAAACTGCTTGATACAGTTGTCTGTTCTTGTTTGAGGTGGTACGCAAACTTTAACATAGATTTATCAATAATATGCATATTCTTAGTGGAAAACGGGCCATAATTCTTACAAAATGCTTGAAACAGTTTTCTGCTCTTGTTAATTAATTGGAGTCATGTCGGTTAAGATGTATGCAAAATATAAAGGCAAAATGTCAAGGGACATAAAAAATATTAGAGGTGGTACACAAACTTTAACATAGATTTATCAATACCGGGAAATATGCATATTCTAGGTGGAAAAAGGGCCATAATTCTTACAAAATGCTGTATACAGTTGTCAGCTCTTGTTTATAGATTGGGGTTATGTTGGTAAAGAAGTATGCAAAATATAAAAGCAAAACGTCCAATTTATGACACAATACAGTATTATGTGAAGTTGGAATAAGACGTCAATTTGGGAATAAATTGTGATTTTTCAACAGTGCATAATATGTTTACATGTTGTATTTAATGTCATAACAACAACTTTTAATAATTGTATTGAATGTATTGATATATTATTGAAGGATGTGGGGCATGAAATGAATATTAATGTAGACATGGTTAACATCATTTGCTATCTGAGAGTTAGTCTAAAGGCTAAACATTTTGTACAATGTACACAACACCACTACCATCATCAACATTATTATAGCTACCTGAGAGTTTAGTCTCCAAAATCTCTGATAGCTACACTTAACCAGGATCACAACACCTATACCCATGTCAATTTCATTTACATCACAATTGGTCTTTAAAATGTCACTTCTGAGCTTAACTTTTTGTTAACTACCACAACCACCATATTCATCGTTATTGCCAACTGCATGAACAATAGTATTGTGAATCTTAAAGCTAGTTTAACGAACAAAATGAAATTTACTAATGTCTTGCTACACATACCCATGAAAAAACAGAACTACCACCATATTATTTTGTTCATTATTTTCATCTTAAGATATTAATATAAACTGCCATATTTCATAAAGAAATATGCAACCTGACTAAGGGTAATTAATAACTTAAAATAAACACTATGATAACATCTGGGAGCTTTTCTAGAAACCGTTACTTGTGGTTAATTATTGATCTGAGAAATTCAGGGAGAAAATGCAATTTTGAAATATCCTACCCTTCAACAAAAATTTCTTTGCCTTAATTTTGAACAGGTGACGCCTGTTGATATTTACACGATCGGTTCCCTTCATAAGCACGGGAAAAGTTTCCAAATTGAGAAAGTTCACTAAATCAACATATTCATTATCCTCCATTATTTTATGAAGAGTATTACTAACACAGTTTTAAACAAAATCAAATTTACAATAACATACAATAAATGTTGACAGCACTTTAAAAATCTGACTTGAACAATAGCAAAAAGCAAAAGAAATCAAGTACTTTATCTCTTAACAGTACAATTAATAAATTTCATTGGCCATTTGGTTCACCAATAATAAATAAATAAATAAATCGTATAATTCTATGTTTTTTTTAAGCTAACCTGTCAATATTGTTATTTTTCTTAGAAGACACTTTATGACCCCTAACTTTATGGTAGAAATGTCATCTTAGCTTTTTATGACAGGTCCCATGTTTTTATAGCATCTTCTCAGAGTCTATGTTAACGAGCTCATCACTTGATAATTGTACCCCTATGACTTGGTCCATTTCCTGTCCACTGTACCAGATCTATACTTGTACGTATGTTAGACAAACAACGATTAATTATTTTTATAACAAGATTTTAATTTTAATTATCGATGATCGCTCCGCCCACTTAATCACGTGGCTTAGCGGTTACCAAACCTAGACAAGCTAACACCCAAATGGCTGTTTTGCCTATAGACTGCATCACAGGCGTAGGGCGCGTGGCCAAGTCACTTTAACACTATCAATTTGTAATAAAACAATATTTTTTATCATATTGTTCATGTATATCATATCAGAATTTTTTTAGAATACTTTTTTTTTTCAATATGATAAAAAATGTTGTTTTAAGACAAATTGATAGTGTTAAAGTGACTTGGCCACGCGCCCTACACCTGTGGGTAAAACTATTAAAAAACATGAACTATTATGCGATGATCAGATCGATAACATAAACTATTTAAATCTGCTAGTATATTCGATAAAAAGATATTGTTATGTCTTTTACAGTGTTGACGATCAGTTGTTTGTGGGGACGACCGCATGCATTTATCCATCACTTACACTTCTAGAGATCTCTTTTCGGCTTTGGAAACGATATAAATTCAATGTCACCCACAAATCTTTCAGGATATCGATTGTACGAGTTACATAATACCCATTGACACCGTTAAACCATTTTTATTCTACGTTTTAAAAGAGGAAATCAAAAGAAACTCGTTACAATAAAAGTGAACCTAGACATAGACCAGTTGAATGTTATTGTTTACATTCGGGATTTTCCGCGCATGCGCACTGACTGGTTGGCAAAAAACACATGTTACAGTAACGTAAAACATGTATAAATGTTTTTTGTTTAGGCAATAAAACGATACAAAAATCCGTAATAAACATTTAAACTCTTAAATAATATTGCAAAAATATAACATTTAGTACCAATAAATGTATATTCATAAATATAATTACCTCTGTATAAAAATACGAATTAGTTATTAACAGCAGAGTAAACGTGTTCGGAAGACTAAAAACTGGCACAATCTCACAAAACAAAACAACAAATATTCTTTCGTATTCTTTGTGATAGTAAGATTTTGATAAATTATATTTCAAAGATAATAACACATACATTAATTTAATTATAATTAAGTGGTGTAGATCTTGTTATTGTCCATATAAAGCGAACGAAAGTGAAAGATGTGTATTTAATCAATTATAAAACGAAGCCCTAAAAGCGGAATACATTACAATTTATAAACATTGAAGTTATTTGATTTTCCATTGAATGAACTATCGTTTCGTTTCCATCGAATGACAATATCATAACGTTTAGCATACATATGAAAAACAAGAACTGCATATTATGCAAATTGAACTGTCTTTGCGTGCACTCTCTTTACTGGTTATAAGGAGTGATAACAATCTAGGATTTAATGATAAATAAATCTATATATTAATTTATTTTACGCATGTACTTTTACCCTTTTGTTGTTTGCTTGTTTTTTCATGATGTCGTTTCGTACACTACAGTAACGTACAAAAATAGCATGTAATAGCCGAGTTTACTTTTGCCTGTACTCGTTAAATACGTTAATTGTGTAGCAGTGAAATTGCACAATATTTTTAATTTATAGTTATTAAACACTGTATTATTATGATTAAACTGGCTTATATATACACTAGTTCCTGTTAATCCATTTCGGACAAATATCTTCAATTTTTTTAAGTATGTTAAAATATTTTATTAAAGCAACGGTTTCGTATTTTGGCTTTACAATTTTGCTTAGATGATCGCTCAATATGCCAAGAGATGACATTGAGGTATCTTAAATTTTGTTTAAGGACCAGACACTTGTATGCCACATGTGGTTTATGACACCACGTGTTCTTTGTAATTGTTTGGACAGTTTCCGATCATAACGAGATAATCGGTTTATGATGAACAGAGGTGCAATAAAACACCGGGTTAAAAACGCTGAAACAAAGAGTGTCAGAATTGGTGTGAATAATTAAATAAAAACAGTTACATTTATCAAGAAAATTCATTTAATGTGTAACAAGGTAAGTTTTTACAGGAATAAATGTTCGAATAAGTTACTATATGTTGCGTACATAAAGTCGATCTATTTGCTGTTTGTTTACATCCTTATTTGTGTTCATTAAATTTGATTTATTCTGAAAGAATTTCAATATCTGAGAATGTTTTATCTAAAAAATGTTGTCGAAGATGTGCCAAAAAGAGATTTTTATGGAAACCACATACCGAGCTCGTATATTGTATTCCACTCCCGAGTTCGTTTACAGTAAAAAACAAATAATAACAATATAATCGTTCACAAAGTGCATTTCCTTGCACGCTTATGTTTATTCAGACATAGTTAGTAAAATTATATTTGATATAGTGCATGATTATCAATAAAAACGATGATTATTTCAACCTTCTCTATAAGCGCTTATATGAATTTCACCTATTTTTGCCAACCAGTGGGCGGAGTCTAATCTTTGCAGATGCGCGTGACGTCACTCGTCAACTGGTCTATAGCTTGTCTAGAAAATGGCGGTCAGTTCGTTGCTAACTCGCGCGCCCGATTTATCGATCGCTGATTGGTAGATCAATTCTTAGATAAGGATTTGATTGACAGTTGGCGTCATGTCAATTGTTTGCATAGCTGTTTTTTTTTTATAAACGATAAACACAAAATAATGATAACAATTATAATCATATTTACATCCATATTACCTATTAGCACTAAGAATCTTTCAAAATCAATCCAAATATTTGTTTATTGTGTCATTTGTGTAGGCGAATTAGAGCATGTATTAAGTTTATTAGCAAGAAAATGTAATTCTTGTTATGAATATATATTTAACATAGGTATCATAACCATAAATGATACATGACTGACAGTTATTATTATATTATATTTTGGTAATGGACTGAAGATGAACCAAATATTATACTTAATTTCTTTCAGCATTGCATTTACTGTATTTCCCCATGCTTATTCTTTTTTTCACAATTTCAAAGCTTAAGTTCACAATTGTTCATGGATAAAAAGGTTCAATGGTTAAATGGTTGTATGAGTGATATTGTAACATTTGACAGGTTTCTGTTTATTATATGCATATAAATACATGACTGTCACCAGTTATTAATATATTATTAATAGGGTACGGACATAAGCCCTCTGCGACATTAGCCCCTTCAATAAAGTGCACGCTAGGACATTAGCCCCAGCACCCGATTGTATAAACGCTTGTTAAAGTAACTGCTCGGTAACATTCAAACCTTGGTAAGTTTGCGGTTATTCAGGTACAGTAACTTTCAAGGTATCTAGATTGTATGAACACGATATACCGCAAAGTCACCTAACCGCGCATAGTGGAATTTAACCACCGGTAACTTTAACCAAAACATTCCCACAATGCATTTTCTAATGACGTAATTTTCGCGCGAAGTGTCACGCTTGTTAACAGCGACATGTATTTTTGTTATCAAATTAATTTACAAATGAATTCACAATAAAATAAAGTGTAAATTTTAACAATGAGTTCATCAAAATGACCAGGGACAAATTGATAATGATGTCGGGATTTGCATCATTTAGCGGAATAACTGGTGCTTCCAAACTGCAAGAGAGTTTCAATGTTACATCCCAAGTTCGCCTCTTTGCTGATGACACTGCCATCTATCTTACAGTGACATCCGAGGCGGACTGTCAAAGGTTACAAGACGATCTCCGTAAACTAGAGAAATGGGAATAGCTATGGGACATGGAGTTTAACCCTGGCAAGTGCCAGGTTCTCCATCTCACACGGAATCGTAAGCCCATTGCACACCAATACAAGCTTCATGGTCAAATCCTATCCCCAGTTAAGGACGCAAAAGACCTTGGTGTTGACATTTGCCATGATTTAAGTTGGAACACACATATCTCCAGGATCACAACAAATGCAAACAAAACATTAGGTCTCCTCTAACGCAACATCAAGACAAAACATGAAAAGGTCAAATCACTATCCTATCAAACACTAGTACGTCCCCAACTTGAATATGCTTCCCCCGTATGGTCACCACACACTCAGGTCAACAAACACAACATAGAAATGATTCAGCGGCGAGCAGTCAGATGGGTAAAAACATAGATGCCAAACTCGCCCTTTTCTACAAAGTCTACCACCATCTTGTTAAACAGACACATGCATCCCCTCAGTCTTCGTCAAGTCCATACAGGTTACGATTACTTTAAGTACTCTTTCTTCCCCCACACCACAGTATTGTGGAACAGGTAACCCCACCCCGTCGCAATGCTGCCTGACCTTGAGAGCTTCAAGCAGGCAGTAGCCCAACTTAGCCACTAAACCCATGGGAATTGTTTTTATCGATTTTTATCCCTTGTATACTATATGACTTTTAAATCCCCTAACAACCTAACAACACTATCCTTATTATTGTACAAATTCCTAATTTGCTGAAAGATATCTTTCTCAGCTTTTACTCTTTTACTTTACTAACAGCCAACGCGCACCCTGCCCATAATACTCGCGAGAGGCGTGAGGCAGTACTATGAGATAGATAGAGTGCTTACAAAGACGTCTATTCTTCTAGTTGTTCGAGATGTAACAT
The DNA here is from genome assembly GCF_020536995.1 of Dreissena polymorpha. Taxonomy (NCBI): domain Eukaryota; kingdom Metazoa; phylum Mollusca; class Bivalvia; order Myida; family Dreissenidae; genus Dreissena; species Dreissena polymorpha. The sequence goes on along the minus strand of NC_068362.1, from coordinate 66,243,815 downwards.
AAAAAGTATACATGGTCGTCGTAACATGCTAGACTATTCTTCTAATTTGGCTTATGTTTACAATAAACTTACTTACTTTCTTGTACAATAAGGGAATTTACCATAGACAAATAAAACATTGTTCAAGTTTATATATATCCTTGTATGCAGAAATCTGCAAATGCAACCGAGTTCACCAACGGCTATTATTTGTGTCGTGTTCTGAGAAAACTAGGCATAATGCATGTGCGTAAAGTGTCGTCCCAGATTAGCTTGTTAAGTTCGCACAGGCTAATCAGGGACGACACTTTCCGCCAAAAATTAATTTTTGCTAAGAAGGGACTTCATTTTAACAAAAAATGTCTTAAAAGCGGAAAGTGTCGTCCCTGATAAGCCTGTGCGAACTGCACATGCTAATATGGGACGACTTTTTAAGCACATGAATTATGCCCATTTTTCTCAAAACACGACACATTTGATAAACTGCTCCGGTTCATTTTAACAGCAGTTATGTACATAGAGTACATGACGTAGCGTGTGACGAAGAAGAAAGTTTATTGAGTTCTCATTTGAATATAATGATAATGATGGCATAAGGGTCTTTATCTAACTATGCTAAAATAATTATCAAAGACCCTAGATGCAAACTCGTCAATTATTGAATTAAATGGATTATTAATGGATTGTAAAGGATTATTAAAGGTAAGATTTCGAACGTGTTTTGTTTTTTGTTTGTACTTTTGTTGTTCCCTGTTCCGGGAGAAATGATTTTAACATTGGTGCCATTGATTCAATCTCTACATAAATGATTTGGTTTCCATGTTAAATACATTAGAAGTTGGTATTGACCTAGGTGATGAAAGAGTATGCATTTTATTATTTGCAGATGATGTTGTTCTACTTGCAGACAATGCTAAAGACCTCCAAATTTTATTAGATTGTTTATCTTCATGGTGTTTACATAATAAGATGAATATCAATTGTGAAAAATAAAAAAAAAGTTCATTTTAGACCCAAGAGTTTTATGAAAACTGATTTTAATTTTAACACTGATGGTCAACCTTTGGAAATTGTACATTGTTATAGATATCTTGGCGTTGTTCTAAATGAATTTTTAGATTACCATGAAATAGCAAAAAATGTGGTTATGTCTGCTTCTAGAGCACTAGGTTTAATTATTTCGAAAAGTAAAGCATTTGGAGGTTTCCAATACTTCACGTTAACCAAGCTTTTTGATTCTATGGTTTGGCCTATTATCAGCTATAGTGCACCAATATGGGGCGATAAACCTTACTCATGTATTAATGCTGTCCAGAATCGGGCAATGCGGTATCATTTAGGTGTCGGTAAATACACCCCTAATGCGGCAGTTCTGGGAGAAATGGGTTGGAAACCACCAATTGTAAAGCAATGGGGAGCTGTTATTAGACAACATCTTAGAAATGTAAATATGAATGATTCCAAAATAAATAAGAAAATGTACCTGTGGTCTAAATCAAGAAATGTTAAAAATAGCTATTTTAGAATAAAGTCATGTCTGATAGATGTAAACTTGTCTGATTTATTTGATATACTTATTAACAATATTAAATATATTGTAAATGATTTAGAATCTAGGATTTTTGAAAAAAAAATTGTCAAATGGAGAAGTGCAGTCAATAGTAATACTGGAACTAGAGGTGTTGGTCATAATAAATTGAGACTGTATAGATTATTTAAAACAGAATTCGGAACAGAAGCTTATGTTAAAGACAACATACCATTTTTGTATAGAAGTGCTTAAGCTAAGTTTCGATGCGGTGTGGCACCGCTTAGATTAGAAACTGGTCGATATGAAAATATTGAATTGGGTAATCAAACATGTTTCCACTGTAAAAACATAGTGGAGGATGAGATACATGTACTTTTTCATTGTCCGTTATATGTGAATATCAGGAAAAGTCTAATGGACATTTTAATTGAAACTCCAAATTATCACAACATGTCAGATACTGAGAAACTTAAATACATATTTACAGATGAGAGGTTGCTTTATATATCAGCCGAATCCTGCTTTATTATTCTCAAAGAAAGAAGGAATATTTTATATTCAAAATGAATTGTATATACTTAAGTTTTATGCTGTACATTTGTAAAATAGTTTATAGACTAGTCTAGGTTTTAAAAAACCAAAACAAATGGTATTTTAATGTATGAACAATTTTGACAAGTGTAAATAAAACCACATAGTCTTAGCTACAATAACTTATTTTAATAGAAGTAAGTTTTAACAATGTGGAATTCATTTGTTAGTCAATAATTGTTAATGTATATATGTATGTAATTATAAAGTCTCTTATAAATCATATTATGATTGGTCGCATACATGTATGTGTGCTTTTATATGTATTTTAATTGTATATGTATTGCGAATGAGACTCTAATAAAACATTGAATTGATGCATCGGATCACACACGGCATACCCATAACAGAATATAAGAAACACGTTCTGTGCGTCCTTAAATTCGTCGTCCGAAGTCGGAAATTGTATTGCCCTGTAAATTAATTTAAATAAAATGTCAGTCGCTGCAATTTGTTGTTTACTCGTCGAAATTGTGAAGGTCGTCGATGGTTAGCTTTTATAATGTCGCGCGCCGCGGCCATTTTGTGTAAGTTACCTCTCGGTTACTTGTACTTACCCACCTAGGGAAGCAAGGTATGTTTTAACTGGGTTTTAACCGATCGGTATAACTTACCAAATTTTATACAAAAGCTTTCCGACCAGTAACCAACATGTTACCGACTTTTAACCGCCGGTATGTGGTTAACCGCCGGTTTAACTGTTTATACAATCGGGTGCTGGTGTTTTTAAACGTTTATAACTTTTTTTAAAGTAAGTATTTTTATTCCTTTTTTTAAATTTCATATGTTAATACATGCAGTTATGCATATGTTGAAGTCTTATATATTTCCTTTTCAATACATAGATTGTACCACACACACACATTTTACTGTGTTTTTTTCACAATTTCTTTTTAGTGTGTTTTTTTTCACAATTTCTTTACTTTTCTTTCTTTTATATGGATGACAAACCTGTTATTAATTTTTTTATATTGTGAGATTGTTACCTAATATAAAAAGTTTATTCTGTCCTCTCATTTTTGCATTGTTTGTTTTGTATTAGGACTATTGAAACCAAAAATGTTATTCATTTGCATTAAAATGTTGCGTGATAGAAGGAGTGACAAAAAAAAACACGAGCTGTCAGAGGACAGCCGCTGGACTACTCGAGTGCTTGACAGTATAACGTAAGCAATATATTTTTATCTTTTTTTTGGGGGGGTGGGGGGTCGGGGGGGGGGGGGTTCTGGGGGAATGGTTTGGGTGGAGTCCATTGTGGTTTGTCAGGTAAGTGTTGTTTTGAGTCAAAGTATGAATCAAATGTGATCATAAATAAAGAAGTTAAGGCAATATATAAGCAAATTTATTAATTTGACATTGAGAGTCAAGGTCATTCAAAGGTTAAGGTCTCATTGCCAGGCACAGTACCATCATGATAGTTAGAAAGTATTGGAAGTTTGAAAGCAATAGCCTTGATATTTTAGAAGTAAAGAGGATCTGAACACAAAATTTAACAAAATATTCAAAGTTACTAAGACAAAAAGGGCCATAATTCCATTAAAAAGCCAACCAGAGTTATGCAACTTGCCATGTACAGTCCCCTTATGATAGTTAGCGAGTTTTTAAATTGTGAAAGCAATAGCTATGATACTTTAAGAGTAAAATGGACCAAAACACAAAACTTCACCAAATGTTCAATTATCTAAGTATAAAAGGGACCATAATTCTGTCGAAATGCTTGATAGAGTTGTCTGCTCTTGTAAATAGATTGGGATCATGTTGGTAAAGAAGTATGCAAAATATTAAAGCAATATGTCAATGGACATAGAAAATAATTGAGGTGGTACGCAAACTTTTACTTAGATTTATAAATAATATGCATATTCTAAGTGAAAAAGGGCCATAATTCTTACATAATGCTTGATACAGTTGTCTGCTCTTGTTTATAGGTTGGGGTCATGTTGGTCAAGAAGTATGCAAAATATTAAAGCAGTATGTAAAGGGACATAGGAAATAATTGGGGTGGTACGCAAACTTTAACATTTGCACGATAACGCTAACGCCGACACCGGGGTGAGTAGGATAGCTCCACTATATATATTTCATATATAATAGTGGAGCTAAAAATGATTTCAATTCATAAGTTTTATGTCTTTTCATTTATGCATAATCAAAGATTATTGTCAATGCATTTGCATGATGCTTAGGTTGAGTTTAAGGATAAAGTAAAGCAAATAAAATCATTTGTCCCAAAATGAATGTCCTCTGAAGCCCCTGCTGGGATATGAACCCAGACCTCTTTCCTCTGGCCTGGAAAGTATTCTTCCTTGAAATACGAGGGAATGTTAGAGGAAAATGAGCAACTTGCAAATACAAGGGAATGTTAGAGGAAAATGAGCAACTTGCAGACTTTTAACCTTCAACAATATTTTATCTGTGGTATTATTTACAAATTCCATGAAGAATATTTTCACATGATCTTACTTTCACAACATAACAACATTACATAACACGCCTCTGTGAATCTGCAACACATTACAGCTTAAGTTCTTTTTTTTTTTAAAGATTTTGCATGGTTCATATATTTTACATTATTAAAAATTATGTCATTTTTGTTTGAATACAAAAAATAAAATATCAATATACTGAAACTATCAATATACTAAAACCCCAATATAATAATATGAATCTTATAAGAAGAAAAGAAATTGTTTTAATATCTCAGTCTGTGAACAATTTTTATTAAAAATATACATTGGCTAGTATCAAACCTGTTCAATGCAAGAACAACATAATAAAAAATTCAAGAGAGGAATTCCCTGTTACATGTAGATCAGATAATGATTGGACATAAATGAAGGGGTCAAAGTTTCCCTACAATCATGGGTGGTGGTATTTCATTGTTAAATGTTTTCTATCCTCAATTTGCAATTAAATATACTTTGAATATGTTTGTTCGGTTTGAACACGGTTCTTGTTCTAATAGATGCTGAGCCCGTTGCAAAGGTGTATGTGAGAGCAAGGAACAACTCTGCATTGAGATTGATACACTCTCATTAATGAAAACACTAGAATAACAATTTTATCAAAAATACTGACAATACAGATTATGGCTTATACATAATATCATAACCATACTAACAATCATTTATAATAATTATTATTATAATCAGTTATAATAAAGTTTTATCCCTGATGGAAGAATGTTGACATACTTTCTACCATTCCTTGTATAAACATTATTACAAAAACAACAAAAACAAACAACTGCAACAAAAAACTAATACAAGGTTTTAATTAGTCAATTCATTTTTGTGAAAGATTAACATATACCTAGTCCTTTACTGCAGCATAATTTGTTTTAAATTTCTTAAATACATTTATATTTAAATTAGTTATGATTGTTTCACTGACAAATACGTAATATACAAAATGCCAGCAATGACTAGGTTTGGGTAGGCCCAGTTTTCTGACTAGCTCTAAATGTCGGAAACTGACCACACTGGATGACATAATAAAAATTTTTCAGTGTGTTAAAGTACAATACTATTCCCATGGTCATATGTCTGCCTATGCCAAAAATATTTGAAGCTTTCTTTTTCTTCCCATTAATTGCAAAGCTCCTCTAGGGCATTGACACACTGCGACTATACTGGGAGTCTGTCTCACATTGATTTTTTTTTTAAATATGTGTATGTTTTTAAGCAATCCTAGTAGTGAATGTTGACATTTTTGAACAAATTCTCTCTCTCTCTCTCTCTCTTTCTCTCTCTCTCACTCTCACTCTCTCTCTCTCTCTATCTCTCTCTCTCTCTCTCTCTCTCTCTCTCTCTCTCTCTCTCTCTCTCTCTCTCTCTCTCCTCTCTCTCTCTCTCTCTATCCCTCTATCTTTCTATCTCTCTCTCTCTCTCTCGGAGTTCAAGGGGCAGAAGGGGAAAGCAGGGACCGCTTAAACCCTTCAAGATCAGGATGTAATACTGAAGTGGCAGGGAGGTTGTTCCACATCACAATAGCTCTTGGGAAAAATGAAAACTTTTAATAATTTGCAGAGGTATGGATCTGTCTGAAAGAGAGGGGTGCATGTGACGAGTGAATCTGTTGGGTCGCTCGATATATGATAGTAGCGGCACGGCTACTAAACCTTGAACAATTTTGAAAAAGATTATTAATTAAGTGTCATTTCGTCTGTCTTGTAGGGTCTGCCAACCAAGTTCCTGTTGCATGGAGGTGACACTGTCATATGGAGGATAATTATGCTTGACCCAGCGGACTGCTCGACGCTGTACATTTTCAATTTTTTGTATATTTTGTAAAGTGTGAGGACTCCATACGGCAGAAGCATATTCAACCTGTGGTCTTACTATTGTCTTGTATGCCAGCTGGCGAATGTTGGAATTTCATGTCTGTATGTTCCTGCGTAGAAAACCAAGAGATTTATTAGCGTTATTTGTAATTCTATTTATATGGGTGTTCCAGGAAAGTTCTTTTGAGATGTCCACACCTAAGTATTTTGCATTGTCAACAGTTTGTAGTATTTGTCCATGGAGTCTGTAATTAAAAAAGAATTTTGATTTATTGCTGGTTATGTTTAAAACTTGGCATTTACTTGGGTTGAACTCCATGTCCCAAAGATGTTCCCATTTCATAAGTTTATCTAGATCCTCTTGTAGAGTATGGCAGTCATGCATATTGTTGATTGTTAGATAAACGGCAGTGCCATCTGCAAATAAGCGAACTTGAGAAGTAATAGATTTAGGTAAGTCATTAATATAAAGAAGAAAAAGTAACGGACCAAGCACAGACCTTTGTGGTACTCCAGATGTCACTGGTACCTCGGATGAGAATTCTCCATCTAGAGCAACACGTTGAGTACGACCTATAAGGATTGATTTGATCCATGTCATTCTGTCTGAACATTTGCAAAATAAACAACACGCCTATCTATCAATCTATACTGTCTAACTCCCCTTGCGGGTATTATTGACAGGTGCGCAGTCAGTGCAAGAGATAAAAGTGTTAAAAGTGAATAAGTGAGAAAGATAAAAGTATGTCCGATTAATCATGCATGGTGAAGTGATTTAAAGTTAAAGCTGATAAAAACATGTCTCTCAGAGTTCAAGGTGCAGAAGGGGAAAGCAGGGACCGCTTAAACCCTTCAAAATCAGGATGTAATACTGTAGTGGCAGGGAGGTTGTTCCACATCACAATAGCACTTGGGAAAAATGAAACCTTATAATAATTTGCAGTGGTATGGATCTGTCTGAAAGAGATGGGGTGCATGTATCAAGTTAATCTGGTGGAAACTGCATGTGAACATCTTGGAACACCAAGTAAAACGACGCATCACATCGACTATTTTAGACTAAAACTTGGTAGTTATAATAAGCTTTTATAATAAATGACCCAGATTATATCCCCAACTAAATAACCGAAATAGCTTGGGGCCGAATCAATCTGCTAACATTATAATAACAATGTTATTTTTTGTGTTCATGCAATAAGAAAACTAACGAGTACAAATCGTGACGATCTTGTTCTCGGTTTTAAGTGTACTTTCAGCATCTAAATCATTCGCCATTTGCAATAATCATAAAATAGGATAAGAATCGTTGATATGATACAAGGACACGGTCTTGCATTCCTCACGAACATGTTAACATCATACTGCGCATGTGCAAAACCTGATGTCTTCCTGTAAATCTTATCTTAACTTCCTCACGGTCTTGCAATTGACAAAAGAAACTCGCTAAAGTAAAAGTGAACCTACATAGCTTGTCTAGAAAATGGCGGACAATTCGTTGCTAACTAACGCGCCCGATTAATCGGGTGTCAGACAATTCACCCCAAAAACAATTCACCCCTTGGACAATTCACCCCCAGAATTTGATTTCCTTGGACAATTCACCCCTAAAGAAAATTCACCCCCTAGACATTTCGCCCCCCTTTTTATATGAGATTTTATTGTCATTTGCTTTTTTCATATTTGAAAATAAGTTGTGAGCAGATGTTTTGGGTTTATAATTTTGATTTTGCAGCAAAACTTTTATGTGAAAATAATAAATGTAGTATGTAAATGAAAGATGACATTGTGATTTTTGTCAAATGCAATTCAACCAAGGTATTTTTCAATAATATTTGTGCATTTGTTTTAAACAATATTATAAGTTACTATTTTATTATTATTACTTTTTCAAATAATGAAGTTGATTCATTAGTTTCATTGAATTCTTAGAATTTTACATTATCACAATTACTTATTTATTCATGTTAGATAGGATAATTAATTTAATAAAATACAATTGTTTAATTTATAAGAAAGCCTTTATTAAAGAAAGGAAATTTAATCTGGTTGGGAGCGTTCCATTAATGGGTTTTACAATCAAGCATTCACACCCCTGATGAGGCTTTACCAAATTGTCAAAACAGATTAATCAAAGTGTTAAAACAGATAAACAAAGACTTCAGTTACACACATTGACAAAAAATTATGTTGGGCTGGGCAATTCTAAAACCTGGTAATACGATAAGGTTGATTGGTTCCGACAAGAGTTATCCCTTAAATTAGAACCTTTGCAACCGGTCGTCTCACCGGCGAGCAACGATAATATGTCAGATATTACGAACACCTTCACACAAACAATATAATCTGTAGCAATGTCCATGTTCGGTAAATACAAAAAGATGCCTAAAACAAGTTGTTACAAATCCCGCAAAACTAACAAACCATGGTTTAACGAACAATGTGCCAAGGACAAAAATGACTTTAAAACAAAAATGAATAATTATAACCGTAACAGATCAGCGGAAAACAGTATCTCGTTTATCAAAGCAAGAACAAAATATAATAAAAGTAAGAAAAAAGCATTGTTTACTTACAGGTACAAAGAAGGACAGCGCTTGGATAAAATGGCATCATTAAACCCACGTAAATTTTGGAAAACACTCAAAAGTAAAAACAAGAAAGGAGACCTTGATACGAAATCTTTACATGCAAATGATCTGTTTGAACATTTCAAAACATTATTCGATAATAAAAATGAAAATCACACTTCCATTAGTGATGATTCGTGTTCAACTATAAGCGATCACTTATTAGATTCTGATATTTCTGAGATTGAGATAAAAAAAAAGCTATTAATCAGCAAAATTACAACAAAAGCCCCGGCCCTGATCAGCTCCAATCAGAGCTATTTAAACACGCTGCCGATATAATTATACCATTCCTTAAACATATTTACAATCGTGTATTCAAAACGCACGAATATCCACAGGAATGGGGAAAGGGAATTATCACTCCGATATATAAACAAGGGGATGCAAACGATGCAAAAAATTATAGAGGAATAACACTTACCAACATCATTGCAAAAATTTATTCCCAAATACTACTGAATAGGTTAAAAGAATGGTCAAATAACAATAAAAAAAATCACCTCAAATCAATTTGGATTCCAAAAAGGAAAATCAATATCCGACTGTATTTTTATTTTGCAATAAATTATAACAAAAGTGTTGAGTGAAAAAGAAAACTGTATTGCGTCTTTATTGATTTTCAACAATTTTTTGACCGTATAGACCATGAGCTTCTGTGGCACAAATTGATGAAGGAAAAAGTGAGTAATCATTTTATCGAGTCCCTGAAAGCTATGTACAATACGGTCAAGCTGTGTGTAAATTTTAATGCAGAGTTGTCCCCTTCCTTTAGTTATAACTCCGGCGTAAAACAAGGAGACCCGAGCTCTCCTCTATTAGCAATGTTTTTTCTCAATGATTTGATTGACAATATAACTTCAGACACACCCGGAATTATAACCTTAGAAAATATTAGGTTATTTCTAATATTATACGCTGATGACATGATATTGTTTGCCAGATCACCAGAATGTCTACAACGTATGTTAAAAGAAGTCGATAATTATTGTAACTTATGGGGCTTAAAAATAAATGTCTCCAAGACAAAAGCAATGATATTCGAAAACGGAAGGTCACGTAGTATTTATCTATCTATTTATAGCACAAAGATAGAATTCGTTGAGTCCTTTAAATATCTCGGCGCAGTTTTATTTAAGAACGGGAATTTCTTCAGAACACAAAAAATACTTGCACAACACGCCTCGTTCTCGTTACGTAAACTGTCCCAAATATTTGAACAATTTGAATTTCCAGTATCCCAAAAAGTTAAATTATTCGACATATTAGTTGGACCTATACTACATTACTGCGCTGAAATATGGGGCTCAAATCCGGGCACTAACGTTGAATTTATATATACCAAATTTTTAAGATATATTTTAGGAGTAAAGAAATCGACTACTACAGCAGCGCTCTACGGAGAATTGGGAAGAGTGCCATTATCAGTCCACCGTAAATATATTATGATAAAATATTGGAAAAAAAATATAATTTTGCCAGACAGCAGTCCTGTAAAAAAGTTATATTATCTACTTAAAACAGATGATTTAAATAATAAAACATACAAAAATTAAAATTGGGCTACACAAATTAAAACAATATTAAATGAACATGGTCTGAGTTCAATGTGGATTTCTGAGGAAATCGATGACAACTGTTTAACTCTTGTAAGACAAAGGATATATGATCAGTACTTTCAAAAATGTTACTCTGACATAAATAATTCATCCAAACTAACAACTTACTCAAAATTTAAACATACATTTACCCGTGAAAAATACTTAGATGTAATCAAAGAAAATTACCTTAAGCGATCACTGGCTCAATTGCGAACGTCATCACATCAGCTTGCTATAGAAACTGGGCGATATTCGAATACTCCGCAAAATGAACGGCTTTGCATTTTTTGCAATATGAACGCGATAGAATCGGAATATCACTTTTTGTTATTTTGCCCAAAATATAAGGATCTCAGAAAAAATTCTTCAAACCTTATTTTTGCCGATGGCCTACTGTAAATAAATTTACCGCACTTATAAACTCAGAATCAAAAATTGTACTGAATAATTTAGCAAAATTCATATTTTTTTGCAAATAAGTCAAGAACACTGCATAGTTATTAAAAAATAAGCATTACAATTGATAATATCATTTTATACATCATTGTTTGCATATGTACTAACAATGCTCTTGTTAACCATTGTTGTTGATTGTATGTCTTACCCACTGTATATGTGTTCTATATACTGTTTGCTATAAACATTGTATATGTTTTATGCAATAAAGAATATGGTATGGTATAATACCTGTATTTAAAAATGCGATTTTTGTTCACCTGATATTTTGATTATTATTTTTATTTAAAGGTCCTTTTCACGTTTTGGTAAATTGACAAAATTGAAAAATGTTCTGAAATGTATTTTTTACAAAAAATGTACTCAATTCAAGTCCACTTCAATCATACAGTATGTTAACTCATTCCATACTACAGCCTTATCTACGTCTCAACCCCTATCAGTAATAGCCTTTTCTCTACCTCTAGATAAAAAGTACCAGCATCAGCTCTGAATGCCTGACAGATTATATGTTTATTGTTACCTTTAGTGCTGTGAAAAAGGTTGTTTTTAGGTGTTGTTACTTTGTAGAGAAATAATGTAACAAATATTTTATTATTATATTTCCCATTTAAAAATAAATATAGTAATATTATGAAAATTTCGAAATCTTGCATAACTTATTAAATAAAAAACATTGGATTATTTCCAAATAATCTATTCAATACCATTATTACTTATTTATACACTTTTTACAAATATAAACTGTTTTAATTAATAAAAAACATGATTAAATAAGACAAAAACTCATAATAAATAATTTAATGTCATAAAAACAATAATAAGATATTGTAAATAATAAAAACAAACATCAATAGATAAAAAGCACACGTATGTTTCAATTGCAAGTAATTTTAAGGAAAAAAGAAAGACATTCTGAGAACATCTTTATATGCTTTTATTAGAACTTTATAAAAAAATAAATAGAATACAAATTACTATCCTTACAAAACAGTTATTCGTTATTACTGAATCCTAAACAAACAGAAAAAAAAACAACAAAAAACATATCTGGGGTGAATTGTTCAGGGAGCAGGGGTGAATTGTCTAGGGGGTGAATTGTCTTCTGGGGGTGAATTGTCTTGGGGGTGAATTGTCTAGCTTCCGGTTAATCGATCGCTGATTAGTAGATCAGTTCTTAGATAAGAACTTGATTGACAGGCGGCGTCATGTCAATTCTCACGCGACATCGGTTTCTGGAATTCCGATTAAATGTTCTGGGTTTAAGGGCTGGTTCCGGGTTTTACACAATTTCCTTTGTAAGTTTTACAAAATTACTATTTATCGGCGCAGATATTCGTGACGTCACATCCCACGTGCCCGGCTTTTCGCCATTTTCGTGGACAAAACATTGTTCACAACATATTTGTGTCAAGTTTTAGTGTTTATATTATGTAGCATCCGCATAAACCATGCCGACATATTTCCAACGTCCCGAGAATGCCCTTAAACGGGCTAATGGTATGAGATTCTGCGTCATTTGCAGCAAATGTCATTCATGATCTTACCACATGTGTTTTGTTTCCATATTTCGCAGTACAGTTTGTCAACCAGTTCCGGATAATCAACAGTTCTGATTAATTTGTATTTTATTTTCCATAATGCCCCAATAAAAACAAAATGTTAAGTGTCTACGGTATACATCAGGTAAAGGATTAAATTAACACAGTTGACTCTCAAATATTAAAGCTACTTTTTTTATTGTTAATATTTGGAGTGTACAACCTGGGAGGCATTCAAACAATGTTGGACATTTTTACCTTATTTGTCTATATTGATGCGCAAGGATTTTGTGCGCAACATTCAAGCCCGATATCAGGCACTTAATTTCAACAGATTGCAATATTTACATACCTGTGTAGACAATTCATTTCGTGATAATGTTCCGTAAAAATTATGTAATGACAGGGGTTTTTTTTAGAAAAAGGGGAAGACGCTGGGTAAAAGGGGAAAATCGAGCGCGAAAGAGACATATTTGGGGAAAAAATAAAAACTGTTCATTTCAATGTCTATAACTGACCTACAGACTTCAGGTTTTTTTTTAGAAAAAGAGTCATGTCTCTGACCTTTTTGTTCTTAAACACATGAACAAGTATGATATTAAAGTCAAAGTCCTAAATAAAGTTGCAGGGCTAGATCTAATAATGGGAAATGTTTTCAACTTGGGCCAGGGAACGATGTCAATATTGTGATTTCAATTTCATGATGAATGGGTTGACGATCTAGATCTGCTACAGTATTGGAAGGGAAAGGTGCGGCAGCTGCCGATTGTCTACTTTCACTTTCACAATAATCCGACAGTATTAATCGATGTTGATTACATGTACCTCCGAATCCTGCTGGGTTTCAACGGTCTTTGATGATTCATTCTTAAAAAATACGTCAACGCAATTAATATTTTCCGAGTCCGAACGTTTTATTTTGTTCGTGTATGAACGCCAATTGTGAGACTTTTTCTGTTTAAACGTTTATATCTTGGCTTTCACATAACCCGGATGAAAATTCGACTGGTTTCCGGTAATTAATTGACGAAACACCCTTCTCGCGCAAGACCGGAATCCAGTAAAATAGTCACATGATTAATACGATTAGTTGCCCGGTTTCCATGACGTAATTTAAGAGCTATATATAGAATCACTGGGATTTCCAGATTTGAGTGTTCGTCGGGAGAGAGAGAGATCGTTGTACATGGTACAAATTGGATAAGCGTCGACTTCCCAAAAGAAAAAAAAAATTCTTTGAGGGTAAAATATTATATTTTGGTGAAAAATTATATTTTTGGAGGGGAAATGGTATTTTTAGGGGAAAAATTCTGGTAGGGGAAGACGCCGAATATCGGCGTCACTTTCTTAGTAAAAAAAACCCCTGAATGACAATTTGAATTTTGCGCGCCTTAGCAAATTAAATCCTACCACTATTCAAATTTTCAATATCTCTCGATTCGCTAGCTGTGTAGATATATATATCGATTAACACTGCCTTGATGTTAAGCATCTGGTTTAAAGGGGCCTTTTCACAGATTTTGGCATTTTTTTAACTTATTCATTAAATGCTTTATATTGATAAATGTAAACATTGGATCATAAAAGCTCCAGTAAAAAATCAAGAAATAAATATAAAAAAAGGAAAAGAACATTGCCCGGAGCAGGTTTCGAACCAGTGACCCCTGGAGTCCTGCCAGAGTCCTGAAGTAAAAACGCCTTAGCCTACTGAGCTAATATTCCGCCGAGTACACATTCATGACGTATTTTATACCTGATATAAGCAATCTTCGTAGTTTCACAAAATTTAACGACAAAAACAGAACTCTCCAAATTATTCAATCGTTTCGCGTTGCAACGCTTTATAATTTTTAGGTTTTAAAATCGTCAAAAGATGCATATAATGGCTATATTAGAGCATGGTTAATGTTCAGTATTACTGTTTCCTCACAAATATCATAACTAAAACGAAAACTTACGAATCTGAAACAACTTTTTCCAATTTTGTCAATTTAGCAAAGCGTGAAAAGATCCCTTTAAATGTGGAAGAATAAACAGCATAAAATACAGTTTGCGTCTGTTTGTTGTGGTGTTGAGCGTTACATAATAAACCAATGTTATTAAACTTTTTTGGATTAATTAAGCATTGTTTTTTTCTAATGACAAAAAGTTCTGAAATAAGTTACATCTTTTATTTTTATACTGTATATAAATAATATTGATACAAATCATACAGTATACCGTCCGATGTAACGTAGAATGTAAGTACATAAAACAACACAGGCAGAAGGTCGAAAAAGACATGCATAAACAAAGTTGCTGAAACTTAAAAGAGTGAAGAGAAATTGCACCATATCTGTTTTGAACATATGCTTATTAAATCAACAAAGATGAGCATACTACTAATAGCAACCCCAGGTTATTGCAATTATAAAAAAACCACAATCATTGAAAAGGAATTTACAAGACATTTCAAGAACTTTCTAATTTTTTAAAATATCTCTATTAGAACCAAAGTTATGGAAGATTGAAGCGCGCAATTTTAACGTTATTTTCAGAATTTTGATCCATATTTATCACAGTATTATGTCAAGGCAACGCGGAACCATTTTTGCAAGTTTAAGAAGCAAATTGCCCTGTCTGTTGGTTGGTCTTTTGGTTGGTTGGTTGGTTTGCGCCAACTTTAAAATTTGCAATAACTTTTGCAATATTGAAGATAGCAACTTGATATTTGGCATGCATATGTATCTCACGGAGATGCACATTTTTAGTGGTGAAAGGTCAAGGTCATCCTTCAAGGTCAAAGGTCAAATATATGGGTCAAAATCGCTAATTTAATGTACACTTTTGCAGTATTTCAATATTCAAGATAGCAACTTCATATTTGTCATGCATGTGTATCTTATGGAGCTGCACATTTTGAGTGTTGAAAGGTCAAGGTCATTCTGTAAGGTCAGAGGTCAAATAAATGTGGCCAAAATCGCTCATTTTATGAGTACTTTTACAATATTGAAGACAGCAACTTGATATTTGGCATGCATATGTATCTCATGGAGCTGCACATTTTGAGTGGTGAAAGATCTAGGTCATCCTTCAAGGTTAAATATATGGGTCAAAATTGCTCATGTAATGTCACTTCTGCAATATTGAAGCTAGCAATTTTATATTTGAACTGCATATGTATCTCATGGAGCTGCACATTTTGAGTGGTGAAGGATCAAGGTCAAGGTCAAACATCATATAGGGGGACATTGTGTTTCACAAACACATCTTGTTTTATTTGTTATCATTTTACAATACAATTTGGTGATCTTATGTATTTTTTCCTGCTGATTTCATTGGAATAATTATTTTCTTGGTATCTTTGAATCTTAAAAATGTATAAGCATAAACATACATGAAGAAAACGGAATGATTTTTTCAACAAATACATACACATTTAAATTGCTTAATATTACATTTATTTTCGACATATGAAATAGCAAACAAAGTATCCATAACAGAATTAAACATGTTTACAAGATTATTCCATTTAAATATAGCGCAATGTAGGGTAATTCCGACAGTCGTCTAATTTCGACACTTTTCACAGTACTTATCAGACCAGTCTTAAATCATCATCATCCCGTATGATTTCGTTGTAAAATGTGACGTAGTTGGTGTTGTGACGTCACCAGATAACATCTCTCTATCAAACGTCTCGCTAATTGCATGTAAGTGAGTCATTTAAAATACGTACATTGTATAACTTAGAGAATTTTTATAGCGTTATGAGCTTCGCTAAGGGAGGTTACATAATTGTCAATTACGTCCCTTCAGGATTTCGCTGTATTTCTGGTATTTGTACAAGTTCTAGTATAAAATTTGTTTCACTTGACCTGTATTTGTGTTTGAATAGTGCAAATCGTTTGTTAAACTATGATTTGTGGGGTGTCGAAATTATCCTCCGATTTTATACGATGGTGGGTAATTCCGACACTCCAAATGTGTTCAAGCATTCCCAGCGCATATGGAAAGATAGATTCGTTGAATAAAATTACTCTTTAAATAGTTGACGCAGCTTATTGAATATTATATTTAGCTCTCTCTATATCTTTTCAAGCAGATTGTATAAAATTAGAGCTATTTAAAGATTGTGAAGGTTATTGATTAATGAAAATGTATTTTTTTTACTTAATTATATCGTTAATTGGATCACCTGTGATCACCTCGGATGCTGCGCAACCACCGTAAACACCTGTCTGCAAGGGTCATTCACGCGTTTTAAATGTACATGTACAAAAGAAAATCATATACATGTGTACTACATGTAGATGTTATAAGTATGTGCACACGTATGCACTTAAATTTGTACAGTACATAACGTCGGAAACGTAAATAAAGCGTTTAGATGATCAATACTATTAACTCTTAATGGCAATGCCAAATATATCGCGAGATATTTCAACTTTAGTTGAAATTCACAACGAAACTTTTAATGGAAATCAAATGATCACAATGTTGTACCCGCTACGAAATTTGTATTTACAAATAAATACACCCACGCCAATTTTCGCGCGCTTTTTATCAGGACAAAGAAATTCATTTATTTTATCTAGAAGTTGCTAACCGAAAATAGCTGTACCCGGCGCGTGCAAACCGTGTAAGATGATTTTCGCATGTTGGAATACAACTGTATTGTTTAGGGGCTTACATGCAGTTCATCAAACCTTTAAATAGAATCATATGCCGAAATTCATTTGATACTTTCGAAAATTGCGAACGTTTATGTTTATGGCGTTCTTGAGCACTCTTATCGTCTATATTTCCCTCAGATAATTTGCTTTAAAAACGGAAATCGGGCGTATATGGGATTATCAAGTAATGGATAATTAAAGAAGGGAGAAGTTGCATGTATTTGATAGATACAGTTGACACATATGTATCGGAGGCGTTTTATTGTCGCCAATATATTTTAAATACTTATCACATCCTTTCGACCAGCATGTACATTAAAATAGAATTTATTTATTCATTATCACTCTTAAATTAAAGGGATCAATTCAATACGTTTATGTTCAATTATATTTAGCGAACACGATGATCACCGCGGTAGATATTATGGGTCCGCGGTGTTAGTCTATGGCAAACGGCCCCCGCGACATTTGATCTGAACACCTATCGCGGGGTTCATATTGGTAAGCTAACAGTGAGATGAACATTACGGCGAGTGGCGTTTGTTTAAGTACACGGTGTCTGTACTGTATATTGAGTCAAGTGGGAGCACAATACGAACTCTAAATGCAATTTATTTATAATTCTCTGATTTGCAAATTAACACTAGTTTAGCATAATCCTATTTATTAAAGCTCCACTGCATGGAAAGCCTACGACTTATTAAAACACTCTCTCCTGATCGCTAGGCGGACATCACATCCACTAAACCACCACAACCTTATTAACAATCGATTGGTCATTTTCGGCTCGGGTACTACTTACATATACCCCGGGTACGCTTAAGTATACTTACATGTACCCCGGGTATGGTAAATATACTAAAATCTACCCGGGAATTTTTACGCTAAATCGGTCGTCGTCGGCTATTTTTTTTATATTAATTATGTTCATATTTATGTCAATTTTCTGTTAAATTGCCTCTATATTATCGGTATCCATACTCAAAAAGCATGTTGATGCAGTTTATAAAAACAAATAACAGAAGTTTGTTTCGTAATAACGGTAATCGGTAGCGCGTTTTACGACATCTGATTTAGGGCGGGAATAAAACTCGGGTACAGTCTAATTTCGACCGGGTACGTTTTAGTATATTTACCGTACCCGGGGTACATGTAAGTATACTTCAATGTACCCGGGGTAAATGTTAGCAGTACCCAAGCCGACAATGAACAATCGAGCCTAATTAACACTAGACATTAAAGAGATCGTGAAATTCTATCAATTGAGACATACAATGTAAATAACTGATTAAAACAGTTGTTGAAAATTAATACAAAGACAAGTGTCGAAATTAGCCGCTGACTGTCGAAATTAGCCGCTTACTGTCGAAATTACACTCCGCCGCATTTAGTTAAATCGCTTGAAGTTTTGAATTATGCCGGCAACGATAATAACGTTCGTTAGCAAATATCAACAAGTCAAAACGGTGTTTTTCATTTAGTTTGGGCACTTGGAGGGTAATTTCGACACATCAGGACTAAATCAAATTTTACTCTTAAGGTGTCGAAATTACCCGACTTTGCTCTATCCTTTCTTTATTTATTTTATGCAATAATATTGAACAAGATTATCAATTACATTGTTGTAATATTTCATTATAAAATATGTGAAAGGAACAAACAGATTCAAGCTCAACGTCTTAAAAGTATGACCATGTTGTTTTGTGGAGAAATTAAATTTAATGCTTTTGCTTTAATTTGGTGTACAAGTTTGGCTGTCAACTGTCAGTGTCAAACTATAAAAAATACAGATGAAATCATAATTAAAAAATCCATTTCCTTATGCTAAAAAATAATTGAACCTTAATAAAGCCAAAACGTAATTGTGTTAATAACTTTTGTATTTGTCATTCATTCATAAGTGTTTTTTTGTTATTTATTGATTTTTTTGTTCAAATGTATTGAATGGACAATGAACAAAATGGCGGTCGCACGCGGTTGCTTTTTTCAACAAATACCCTTGAACTTTGAACTGGCATGCGAAAGTCAATTCTTATCCAATTTTAAAAAACAAACCATCAAAATAAAGGTAAGAAACAAGGTTTTTGACAGAGGTTGAACAAAAAATATTTACCTTTGATTAATCCAATGGCACACTATAGACTTTGACTGATTTTTCTGAAGCCATTTTTCATCAGATTTTTTTTGTTAAAAAAGCAAAGAAAATTTATCTTTTCTCTGATTGGTTAACATCATGTTGTTTATGTTGACAATATACACACATGCCGCAAACATGTGCAAACAGCGTGACCGTTCAAAAATACAGGTCAGTAAGCGTGTTATAGCCAGACATAAAAAATGTTAACAATGTCAGTTTCTACTAGATATTCTTGGAAGTAAGATATAATTCACACCAACAAGCCATACACCGTTAAAAAGTAAATGCACTTTCAAAACATATTTATCTGAATATTGTGAAATGAAAATAAACAATTGTAATAAGCATTTTAAAAGCATAACCCCCCATTTTGCCCACTAATTCTAATAGGGATTATCAATAATCTGGGGTTGCTAGGATGATAACTCAAGAAAGCTTACGCCTAGGATCATGAAACCTCATAGGTACATTGATCATGACTGGCAGATGACCGTCCCCTATTGATTTTCAGGTCACTTGGTCAAACTGAAAGTCACAGTGACAAAAAACTTATTCACACAATGGCTGCCACTACAAATGACAGCCCATATGGAGGGCATGCATGTTTTACAAACAGCTCTTCTTAAATCTGTTTCATAATATTGCAAGGGGTCAGTGATATTGTTGCGATTTAAGCAGAAGTTTAACTGAAGAATTTATGCCTTTCTAGCTTCAATTTTGACAATATTTGAGGTAAAAATGGTCTTCTGAACTAAAACTGAATGAGTTGGTAATGTTATTTTGCAATTTTACGCAAATTGATGAAAATTTGAACTTTCTGGTGTCCAACACATAATGGGTCCTTCACTGATAAGACTTTCTGAAGAATTTAGCCCATATAAAAAGTATCTCTAAATTCTTTGCGCGTCTTATAAATAAGACTAGCTTACAGGGGGGATAAATGCAGCAAAAAGTTAACCGGAACTGATTAAATAAGTTATGTTCTGACATGTGCATATAGATATAGAAGGCTTTATTATTTTCAAATAAGGTTTTTGCTGATTGAAAACAAATGCCATGACAATGTTTTGAAATACTTATTCCGTAAGTTGAATGATTTTTAATAATTTTCCGAGTGTGAACTTTACTTGGCTACTTTTGACAAAAAAATGAATATGCCGTCTGGTCTAACCTGTTATCTTACAAAATAAATTTTACCCTTTATTTTGACATCTTCTCACATTGACACTAAATCCCAAAATATATTATTGTCGTCAAAAGAATTAAAGTTTTTTGCTGGGTTATTCTAAACTGGTTGACCGACTGTATATTGGTTTACCTTTAATTATGGGGTGTCTTGTTTTTATGACCTAGCATCACTGCAGATTTTAATGACACATTATTTATTTTTTGGAAGTTGTCTATTTTGAATTGACATTGTTGTTTTTTTCAGTTGAACACATCCTTCCGTACTATTAATATTATGCGGTCAATTAGTTGCAAATATGGCGACTATTGTCCTAAGGGGCAAAATATGATAATTTTTTCTATGACGGCTCTCATTGTCCATATGCACCCCTTTATAAAGACAACCGCAGTTCTCAGCAGCTAATCAGTGCCCATAATAAAACTTACATTAAAAGGAAAGCAATGCATAAACTTAAAAAAACATATCATATTTACCTGAATAGCAACCTACAGAAGGTATTCTTCGCATGCACCATGAATAACACAGCACTGTTTCAACACACTATGTCAACATTCTTGTCTTAGTATTCATAAGGGAATCTTTGTAACAGTGACCAGGAATAATCTGTTATTCATGTAAATTTGTAAATGTAGGGATGAAGGTACAACCATGTCCTCTGCATATTTCATTATTTGCCAGAAAAAAAATCAGATTTTGAAACCTCTACCTACTACACTGGGATATTTATCAACATATTGCCCTATTAACATTTGTGTAAATGCCATGGAATGGACTTTTTATGAAAACATGTTGCTTTGAATAGTTCAAAATCATTTGTAAATGGTGTCATTCAGAAGAAAATTAAGTCAACCTTAAGAACAAACAACATTTGGATTAAGACATATTGTATTGTTTTGACTAAAATAGGGCTGAACAAATATTTAACAAATACTGTTAAATTGGAAATACAAGTGATATCAACATTATATTTACTATGGAACTTCAACTTATAGAACTGGATATGAGATTAACTACTAAATGTTGGGACTTGTTAACAAATTATTTTTTATTGGAAACCTTCAGTCGAGAATTTTTAGGTCACATATAGTAAAATATATACTTTTTTTAATTGCGAAAGGGGTCCCATACTGGACCCAGAAGTGAACACACAAAAAATGGTGGTACACTTCAACACCGTTATTTCGAAGTCGTCGGGTCCGTTAAAAAAACTTCGGATTAACGATAATTCGAAATAAACATTTGACAGACGACTTCTGAGGATTCTGTAATAATAAAACGTTGTGGAATTCGCATGGTTCAGTTAAACGCTACTATTAATAATTGTTTACTTAAAAAAAGTAAACTAGTCAGATTGCAATAGATTTCTACTTGTAACAAACGAAGGAATAAAACGATTCTTGTTCTTCTTTTTATGTTTTCTCTAAGTACATAACATGTTTGATATAATGAATATGCGCTTATTATCTGAACATATAAAATATAACGAATAGCACAAATTATCAGACCATATAAAATATAACGAATATCACAAATTGTCATACATGTAAATACAGATGAATACATTTTTTGGAAATGAATTAACGGATTAAAGAACCGTAACAAACGGTAAAAGAAAGTAACAAACGGGGGAATATAACGATTCTTTTTCTTGTTTCTATTTTTCTCTATTTACAGAACATATAAAATAAAACGAATAGCACAAATTATCAGACATACATACATATGAAAACATTTTCGGAAATGAATTAACCTTTCTTTTTTTAAATAATACGCAATGTCTCTGTGAACACCGGCGTTCGCGCAGACGACAAAGGTGTAATTATCGGCTTTTGACGCGCCATGACAAAGGTGTGAAATTACGCTCAGTATTTTGCAGTTTTGACTTCGGATTAAAGATTGATAATTAAGTGCGAATTATAGTGTTGGGACCGACAGAATCACTTCGAATTAACGATTTCTTCGGTTTAACGAAGTTCGGATTAAAAATGAAATTTTACGTTAAACAAAGAAGAACCAAAATCGGGACCGGAAAAATACTTCGAAATAACGGTGACTTCGGATTATCGGTGTTCGAAATAACGGTGTTGAAGTGTATTTAACATGGAAAAATTAGGAACTACAAGTCCTAAGGTTTTTTGTGTTGTAAATTAAACACTTATTTAAACTCTTTAAATGTGCTGACCATATTGCGAAAATAAAAATATTGAGCAAAAATTAATTATTATTGTTTGGGAAATATATACTTTTTCGATTGGGAATGTTTTGTCCTTACCGGACCCAAATTTGAACATGAGAAAATACTGTACTTCCTCACTCTTTCAGAGTTTATTGATGTGGGCAAGAAGCAGCGGGCTCTGGATGCGCTGTACGACGTCATCAAGAGCAAGAAGCACCGCACATGGCAGAAGATTCACGAGCCCATCATGGAGAAGTACCTGGAGCTGTGTGTGGAACTGCGTAAGAGTCACATAGCCAAGGAGGGTCTCTACCAGTACAAGAACATCTGTCAGCAGGTTGGTTTGGTTTCAACCTATTTATGTTTGCTCATTTGAATTAATACCTTGAAAGCCTAGGGGTTTTTGAGATCTTGAGTCCCTCTCTTGGGAAGAACCAGTACTTAGATATTGAGAACACTGCCTGAATGAGGATCCAAGCGGAGACCTCCTGTTTGCTTGGTGAACACCACATCCAATACATCTTTGTGACCTTATCAGCATGTTGGCTTTTAATATTTCATTTGTAAATGATAATACAAATGTAAACTTTGAACTTGTTCAATCACATCATTCATCAAAGTTGACATAAGTATAAAGCATTATCTATGAAACCTGTTCACATGTGTATAATGTTTATTGTCACATTTAATTTATCAATTTGTAATAACAGTGCTCCAGCAAGCAATTAATAGAAGTAGAATTAATAGAAGGGTGAAAAGCCTATTCCCAATGTTTATGGGCCTCTCTGCCCTGTATGATGTCCGGCCTTGATTCTCACAACAAGATATATAAGTAAAAATTTAGATATATATAAGTAAAAATTAAGATATGAAGGGAACAATTGTAAACCATAGCCTGAATGTATAAATACCTGTCATAGCAATCTTTACAACAGTTTCATCCTCCATCATCCTTTAACCCTTTGAATGCTGGGAAATTTGTCGTCTGCTAAAATGTCGGCTGCTGAATTTCTAAAATTAGCATTTTCTTCGATATTTTTTTAAAGAATACTATCAGAATAGCAAACAGTTTGAATCCAGATGAGACGCCACGTTCAGTTTGCAGACTGTTTGCAAAGGCCTTCAAAATTCGGTTCCCGCACTGAAAGGGTTAAAATCCTGGCCAGAGTACTGTAACAATATTAAAAGAAAGCGCACAATAATTTATGTGTATTTTTTGGTGACAGGTTAACATAAAATCTCTGGAAGATGTTGTGCGCAAGTACATTAGTTTGGCTGAGCGTAAGACAGAGGAGGCCAGGCAGGAGTCCCATCAGGTGGTCATTGACGTTGATGATCTGGAGATGCCGGATACACCCGAGAGGTAAGACTGACGGCCCAATGGCACAAGCTTGCAAGCCCTGCTCTAGTTAACTTTGAACAGGCCTTGCTCACATTCTCAGTGTCATATAGTTGGGCTTGTATTTTTTTTTGCCCCTGGCAGTGTTTTTTAACCAGTTTGGGAATTGGGCCAGGTCCGTTTGGATTGGAAAAAATCGTGTTATTTTGACTACAATTGAGAAATTAGTGCTTACAATTTTGCAATATTTTGCTTACTAATACATTGCAATTTAAAAAGTTTGTTCAAGAGGGTATTTGTATCAAATTTTAACGCACAAAAACAGTTGTACACATAGGACTGAAAAGTGTTTAAAATTAGCACAAAGTTGCAAGCTCTGCCGTTTTAAATTTTGTAAAGGTACATTGTCATATAGGGGGTGGGGGGCTTGTTATACTTTGTTTTTCTCAAGTAATAATTTAAGTACGCAAATTATGGTCAAAGCTTAAGACCCTGTCAGGCTTTTTCCTGGCCAAGGTTAAAAAATGCAATTTCTGATTGGGGAGTTATTTTGTTAAAAAAGGTCAACCAGTTTGGGAAAAACATGTTTAATATAACAGTACAACTCTAATAATTCAAATTATAAGAACAAAATCTTATAAATTATAATTATATACTTTGTTAGATGTCGTTGAAATAAATCGTAAGACACTTAAATTAAATATATTTTTTTGCCCCCAGATCGAAAGATCGGGGGTATATTGTTTTTGGTCTGTCTGTCATTGTGTCAGTCAGTCATTGTATGTGTGTGTCCCAAAACTTTAACCTTGGTAAAGGTTTTGCGATAACTTTTGAAGTATTGAACACAGCAACATGATTTTTGGCATGCATGTGTATCTCATGGAGCTGCACATTTTGACTGGTGAAAGGTCAAGGTCATCCTTCAAGGTCAAAGGTCAAAACAAAATCAAAGCAGCGCATTAGGGGACAATTTGTTTCTCACAAACACATCTCTTGTTTCAGAGATTTTTTTTTATTGAGATTTTTTATACCATGTAACTTTAGAAGCGGGTTTGTTTGACAGACCTGCAGATAGGTCAGGGAAAGCCCTGCCTACTCAACAATTTCCCCATATTATATTCCTGCAGCCTCCTCCTGAAGGCAGTGAGCGGTGAGGACACACAGGACAGGACTGACCGTGCCATCCTGACCCCATGGGTGAAGTTCCTGTGGGAGTCCTACAGGCAGTGCCTCGACCTGCTGCGCAACAACTCCAAGGTGGAGAAGCTGTACCAGGACATCGCACAGCAAGGTGAGTACATGATGGGGGCCACTTGTTTGACCTTCACCTCTCAGATACACATGTTGAACCATCTCTTGAAAAATAAAATAAAAGACTTTTCTGAATGGATTCAAATTCTACAGAATTAATTTTCATTTTCAACCTTAAGATACTGATGAGCAGCAAACAGCATAAAACCTGAACAGACTGAGTTACTCACAGGCTGTTCTAGTTTAATGCTGGTTATGTATAGTTTTAATTTTGCTTCTGATCAGGGAAGGGATAATGGTGTGTAGCCTTTGAGTTTTTATGCAAGTTTTTTTTTATTGGCACAAACCTTTGTGATTATTTTTTATGTTCCCCACCACTATAGTGGGGGACATATTGTTTTTGCCCTGTCTGTTGGTTGGTTGGTTGGTTGGTTTGTTTCTTTGTTTGTTTGCTCTAACTTTAACATTTTGCAATAACTTTTGCAATATTGAAGTTAGCAACTTCATATTTGCCATGCATGTGTATCTCATAAAGCTGCACATTATGAGTGGTGAAAGGTCAAAGTCATCCTTCAAGGTCAAATGTCAAATATAAAGCTTCAAAGCGGTGCAGAAGGGGACATGATGTTTCTGACAAACACATCTCTTGTTTCGTAATGTTCCTCCCTCTTGGCCATTTTGGTGGACAATGTCATAAGTTTTGGTGTTTGTATTTGTGACATTGTATCCTACATGTTCAGCTCAACAACATTTTCCCGAAACTAACCTTCCTACCAAGTATTTCTGAATTACAAGGTCCAGTCACACTTATTATGTGTTTTTATTAATCAAAATGGCATACATAGTCTAAAAAATAACACCCAAGATCTAGTCAAGTGATTATTAATTTATTAAATGTTGTTCTTTATTTGTTCAGCCTTCAAGTTCTGTTTGAAGTATGCCAGAAAGACAGAGTTCAGAAAACTGTGTGACAATGTAAGTGGGCATAAAATATATTGAACACTTGATTTCATGTTTAAGATATCTGCAACTACATGGCTTTTTTTCATTCTTAGAGAATGGCTTTGACAGCCATTTCACAATTTCGACACGGAAATTTAACAAAACTGGACAAAATGACAATTTTTAACTTTTGAAATTCGTCTGTAAAAACTAGCCATTTCACAATTGAAAATTACAATTTGTAATAATATTTTACACAGCAAGACAAGATAATGACAGTTGTTTGGCTTTCTTATGGTTTGAGATAGAGTTTTCCAGTCAGAATATGATTTAAATGTAAGTGTTTTTTTGTAGAAGAGAAAAAGCGTCAAGACAATGAAAATTTTATTTGAATCCATAATTTCAAGATATTTTAATATGATGCAAGTATTAAACATGCTTTTACTATACTAATTGTTTACAAACTGTATTTTACTTTTTGTACAAGTTTGCAACTTGTTTTTCGCAATTTTTAGAAGTTTGGGACTCATTTTTTTTCACAGGTTTGAAAAGTTTGCGACTCATTGTTTTCAATGTTAGGGGGCCAGGGCCGCTTCACAAAATCAGGAAAAAAAGACCATGAAATATAGCAATTTATGTTCACTGATTTGTAAACTAACTGAGTTCATGCAGATCAATTACGAGTTTTTCAATCAAAGGCCTTTTATTGTCCATTTCAGGATTTGGAATTTGTTTTGATAGATAAGTTGACTGATTTAGGAAAAATGTATTTAATATATCTCTTTATAATAATTTTAATTAATAAGAACTTAATCATATAAATTACAGTAATAACTTTTAAAATGAAATAGAGATATAATAATCATAAAACACTTATTTTATTTTTAATATTAAATTTATGTGTTTGTTTTCAAATACATGTAGGGAACTTGTTTTTCTCAAAACAGGGATTTTTTTTCAAATGGGAAGTTTTTTTTTTAATGTTTCGCTTCGATAAATTGGTCTGTTAAACAGACTTGCAGATACGCCAGTAAAAGGCCTGAATGATATGTTGAGATTCACTTCAAATTCCACGCCATTTCAGCTGCGTACCCACCTGGGTCACGTGCACAAGCACCAGCACCAGCAGACCGCCATCAACCTGAACAACCCAGAGTCCCAGGCCATGCACCTTGAGACTAGACTGGCACAGCTTGACAGCGCCATCCAGATGGAGCTCTGGCAGGTACGTGCTTTGTTTTGTTAACAAGGCTGAATGAATGTGCGTAAAGTGTCATCCCAGATTAGCCTATGCAGTCCGCAGCGGCTAATCAGGGAAGACATACAGTTTCCACTGGATTTTTGGATTGAAGTGAAACAGAACAGAAAGTGTCGTGCAGACTGCACATGCTAATCTGGGATGACACTATACACACAGGCCTTAAGCCCAGATTTCGCAAAAAAAATACTAATTATCCCCATGCTTTTTGAAAAAAAGGTGGGGATATTGTGGTTATCTCCGCCGTCCGTCTGTCTGTCTGTCCATCCGTCCTGGCCACTATCTCCTCCTACACTAAAAGCACTAGAACCTTGAAACTTACACACATGGTAGCTATGAGCATATGTGCGACCCTGCACTATTTGGAATTTTGATCTGACCCCTGGGTCAAAAGTTATAGCGGTTGGGGTGGGGCCGCGTCAGAAATTATCACTCATTTT
This sequence comes from Dreissena polymorpha, assembly GCF_020536995.1. Classification (NCBI taxonomy): domain Eukaryota; kingdom Metazoa; phylum Mollusca; class Bivalvia; order Myida; family Dreissenidae; genus Dreissena; species Dreissena polymorpha. The sequence goes on along the minus strand of NC_068362.1, from coordinate 66,215,820 downwards.
TTTAGGTTATTTTACATTTACCTCTTTATTTCTACACAGATTCACTTCAAATTGATACTGGACCTCTCTTATGACAATACGGTCAATCTCAACCATGCATGGCCCCATTCCCAACCCTGTGGCGCCCCGCCCACATAGGCCACACCCACCAAAAATTTCCATTTACTATAATTTTTTCATTTCTACACGGATTCACTTCAAATTGATACTGAACTTTTGTTATGACATTAGGGTCAATCTCAACTATGCATGGCCCCAATCCCAACCCTGGGGCGCCCGCCCACATAGGCCACACCCACCAAAAAATTCCATTTACTATAATTTTTTCATTTCTACACGGATTCACTTCAAATTGATACTGAACTTCTCTTATGACATTAGGGTCAATCTCAACTATGCATGGCCCCATAACCAACCCTGGGGCCCCGCCCACATAGACCACACCCACCCAAAATTGCCTTTACTATAATTTCTTCATTTCTATACCGATTCACTTCAAATTGATACTGAACCTCTCTTATGACAATACGGTCAATCTCAACTATGCATGGCCCCATTACCAACCCTGGGGCCCCGCCCACATAGACCACACCCGCCCAAAATTGCCTTTTACTATAATTTCTTCATTTCTACACCGATTCACTTCAAATTGATACTGAACTTCTCTTATGACAATACGGTCAATCTCAACTATGCATGGCACAATTACCAACCCTGGGGCGCCCTGCCCACATATGTCACACCCACCCAAAATTGCCTTTTACTATAACTTCTTCATTTCTACACCAATTCACTTCTAATTGATGATGAACTTCTCTTATGACAATACGGTCAATCTCAGCTATGCATGGCCCCATTACCAACCCTGGGGCACACCTAGGTCAAACATTCGGCGTGGGGATATGCGTCGGCCTCTGCCGCGCCATTTCTTGTTTGTTTTGTTTCCTATCATTTAAAATTATTCAACCTGAAAAAATCCAAATTGCCCAGACCATTATCTTTGAGACACTCAGCTAGACTTTGCTATCTAGGTATAGCAGCCCCAGGTAGGTGGTTTTTTGGCAGCTTGGTAAATGCCTCCACAATCCCTTCCCCTCTGCCTTGGCTTTGTTGTATTTAAGAGGTTAGGAAGAAGAAATATTTTGTGCTTGGACACTAAAACTGAACAACTGACATTTTTTGTTTGATTTGGTTGATAAAAGGCCTCATTCTATGTTCACTAAAGTCTTCTTTGTTTAAAAAGAATTCAGGCAAACTCCAAACAACTAAATTATGCCATTGTCATTTGATGATAAGTTGTCTTCGTTGAAAAGTCTAACACTTTCTTAAAGATTGAGAAGTTTCAGATGATTTTCTGGAGAGGTGGAAGATGTCGTGCTTATATTAAGTCACAAACTTTTTATTAAGCCTGTTAAATATCTTGTACAGTGTGGGACAAAAAGCAACTGTAAAAATTCCCCCTATAACACAAATGACACAACATTACCTAACCCGCTTTCAGGAAGCATTCAAGGCAGTAGAAGACATCCACGGACTGATCTGCCTGTCCAAGAAGAGTCCGCGCCCCTCCCTGATGGCCAACTACTACACGAAGCTAGGGCTGGTTTTCTGGAAGTCCGGTAACCACCTGTTCCACGCCTCGACACTCACGAGGCTGTTCCATCTGTCAAAGGACCAGAGGAAGAATCTGTCACAGGAGGAGTTGCAGAAGTAAGTGGGCTTCAGCGGGATGATATGTACTTATTTTCCCCTACCGGTGAAACCGGAGGGGACTTATGGTTTTCACTCCGTCTGTCAGTCAGTCAGTCCGTCACACTTTTCTGGATCCTGCGATAACTTTAAAAGTTCTTAATATTTTTTCATGAAACTTGAAACATGGATAGATGGCAATATGGAGATTATGCACGTCATTTCATTTTGTGCCTACGTCAAAAATTCTGGTTGCTATGGCAACAAATATATAAAAAAAAAATATTTTTTTTTACTGACAATGATGGAGTTTCACTGGTAGGGGACCATATTGCTTGGCAATCTCTTGTTTATATTTGCTGAGGTTGACATTTAGTAGTAAATTTTAACACATCAATTCTATATCGTACAACTATGATCATGGTTTTGTTTCTCATAATAGCCTCTTAAAAATGCAGTGTGTAGATTTGATAAGACTTGATGCTGACGTAATATGTGGTATATCTAAGAGACTTTCCAATATTTTATCTTGTTTCATATTGCAGAACGTAAGTCTAATGAACTAAAATACACTTTTTTTTATTCATTGTGTATGAACTTTATCCCAATGTTATTATTTTCCTACCATCCGGATAACGTAGTTTGAACTGTGTGCTAGACTTCATGCTTTATTAATGAGTGTTTTGTCTAAGAATTTTTCCAATATTTTATCTAATTTAATCTCGCACAACTTTGAATAGTAGATTTAACAATTATTTTTAACTATTCATTTGTATGAACTTGACACAAATGTCATTATTCTCTACCCTCAGGATGGCGTCGCGTGTTCTGTGTGCCACACTGGCGATACCAATCCCGGCTGCGCGCAATGCCATCGACACGCTGCTGGAGATGGGAGAGGAGACAGCAGAGAAGCAGCGCCGCCTGGCCTCACTACTCATGCTGTCCAACCCACCTAAGAGGCAAGGGCTCGTGACTGACCTGGTAGGCTCATTCAGTTGTAGTGATTATTAACCAGGTTTTCTGAAAGAAAAAACTGGTTATTAGATTGGCGAATGCGGGCAGGCTGGCGGGCGGGCGGAACAAGCTTGTCCGGGCCATAACTATGTCGTTTATTGTCAGATTTTGAAATCATTTGGCACATTTGTTCACCATCATTGGACGGTGTGTCGCGCGAAATAATTACGTTGATATCTCCAAGGTCAAGGTCACACTTTGAGTTCAAAGGTCAAAAATGGCCATAAATGAGCTTGTCCTGGCCATAACTATGTCATTCATTGTGAGATTTTAAAATCATTTGGCACATTTGTTCACCATCATGGGACGGTGTGTCGCACGAAAGAATCACGTCAATATCTCCAATGTCAAGGTCGCCACGACTAAAAATAGATTCGTTTTAAAAACAAACTTACAAAGGGGGTTAATTTTGTTTGTTCATTTCAAAAGTTCAGTTTGAGTTTTCTCCCTTTATCAGATTTTTTTTTCACAATGAAAACCTGGTTTTGTGACAATTTTGTCCCTTGTTTTCCTTTATATAACAGGGTCTTTATTCACCAACCAATATTCATAGCTAAGTCATTAACTGGATATTTTTATGCCCCTGGTAAGGTGGGATATAGCATTCGAACTGTCTGTCCGTCCAAAAACTTTAACATTTGCCATAACTTTTGCAATTTTGAAGATAGCAACTTGATATTTGGCATGCATTAGTGTTTTTCCCAGGAGGGCAAAGAGGCATGGCGAATTACTTTCAAAAAGGGCATTTTAGCGCGCAGTTTAGGCAAAAAAGGGCAAAACGTTCCCTGTATACCTGAATTACGGGGAAACATGTAATCGCATCAGAAGCAGTTGTGGAAAAAATAACATATAAACAAGCACATTTAATGGTTATTGATGTATTTAACTTACTATGATTTATATTAATATATTTACCTTGCAATGTACATTTAAGTTCCATGCTGTTTCAATAAACTGTAAAGCACGACAAACATAATAAAGCAATATATGCACATGAATCTGATTATACACAGATCCACTAACATATAAATGAAACCATGTTTGTCTCATCCCATTTTTAACCAGGTTTTCCGAAGGAAAAAACTGGTTATTAGATTGGCGAATGCGGGCGGGCTGGCTGGCGGGCGGGCGGAACAAGCTTGTCCGGGCCATAACTATGTCGTTCATTGTCAGATTTTAAAATCATTTGGCACATTTATTCACCATCATTGGACGGTGTGTCGCGCGAAATAATTACGTCGATATCTCCAAGGTCAAGGTCACACTTTGAGTTTAAAGGTCAAAATTGGCAATAAATGAGCTTGTCTGAGCCATAACTATGTCATTCATTGTGAGATTTTACAATTATTTGGCACATTTGTTCACCATCATGGGACGGTGTGTCGCACGAAAGAATCACGTCAATATCTCCAATGTCAAGGTCACCACAACTTAAAATAGATTTATTTTGAAACAAACTTACAAAGGGGGTTAATTTTGTTTGTTCATTTCAAAAGTTCAGTTTGAGTTGTCTCCCTTAATCAGATTTTTTTTCACAATGAAAACCTGGTTTTGTGACAATTTTGTCCCTTGTCTAACAATAATCTTGCCAGATGTTTAAAATAACATTGCGAGTAAATTGATCGCTTACAATATGCAAACACTCGTTTCCGCGACATACATCCACCGAGAAGATTACAAATAAAATAAATAATGTTGTTGCTATCTAAAACATTGGTATGCATCGTTGATTATCACAGACATTTCAATTATTCCTTCTTAATGTATAATCTCCATCTTTAATTCGATCGTTTACAACGTTATTTGCCATTTTTGCCGAGTCGCAATTTAATTCTGTATAGTCCGCCATGTTGTGAAAATGTCAAATGATGTAAGCGACAGGTGCGCATAGCAACGTTAAATCGTATAAGCGATTCGCATTTTGTTAAATTAGTATACGTCTCAGTAATTATTTCAATAATTAGATCTAATTATCTTAAAGACGAAAGTGATAAAGAATAAATTTGTTTGTGTTTTTAAATGTAATTATGCGTAAAAATATATGTTTTGATATAACTGAATAATGCATGCAATGCACAGTTGCCACGAGAATAACATCGAGTTTTTCATCAAAAGTCTCCGAAGTAACGATTATATCGTGGAGGAGTATACATTGCCGACCGAAAAGTGCGCTTGGTATAACATAGCCTCTGGCATTATCGATTGATACTGACACGGGGTTATTCACGCATGACTAATTCACAGCTTTGGAGCAGTCTACCTATAAATCGAACACTGTAATAGATTAAATCTGCTCAATTAATATAGTCGATTAGACGTTGACGTCTCTCGAGTAAATCAAGCACAGTCGGAGCGTCACAGACAATCAAGGAAGCTGATTTTGCGGAGCAAGTTAATCGTAAGGCAATAAAGATGTTATCGATAAGGGTGCGTGGCGAAATTTGCCTTTGAAAAAAAGGGCGCGTGGCGAAATTTGCCTTTGAAAAGGGCAGAGTGGCGATCCGGTAGGGCGGCGTGGCTTTTCGCCACGCTAAAATGGCCTGGGAAAAACACTAATGCATGTGTATCTCATGGAGCTGCACATTTTGAGTGGTGAAAGCTCAAGGTCATCCATCAATGTCAAAGGTAAAAAAAAACTTATCCAAGGGAAGTAACAAGCTTTAAAGGGAGATAATTTATATTTATCATTTGGCAGGTACAGATACTTTTTAAAAGGGAAGTAATATTTATGCCCCCCTTTGAAAAAGAGGGGGTATATAGTTTTGCACGTCGGTCGGTCTGTCCGTCGGTCCATCCACCAGATGGTTTCCGGATAATAACTCAAGAACGCATAGGCCTTGGATCATGAAACTTAATAGGTACATTGATCATGACTGGCAGATGACCCCTATATATTTTCAGGTCACTAGGTCAAAGGTCAAGGTCACAGTGACTTGAAATAATAAAATGGTTTCCGGATGATAACTCAAGAATGCTTATGCCTAGGATCATGAAACTTCATAGGTACATTGATAATGACTGGCAGATGACCCCTATTGATTTTAAGGTCACTAGGTCAAAGGTCAAGGTCACAGTGACTCGAAATAGTAAAATGGTTTCCGGATGATAACTGAAGAATGCTTACGCCTAGGATCATGAAACTTCATAGGTACATTGATTATGACTGGCAGATGACCCCTTTTAATTTTCAGGTCACTAGCTCAAAGGTCAAGGTCGCAGTGACTTGAAACAGTAAAATGGTTTCCAGATGATGACTCAAGAATAATGAGGCCTAGGATCATGAAACGTAATATGTACATTTGCCATGACTGGCAGATGACCACTATTGATTTTCAGGTCACTAGGTCAAAGGTCAAGGTCACAGTGATAAAAGCGTATTCACACATTGGCTGCCACTACAACTGACAGCCCATATGGGGGCATGCATGTTTTACAAACAGCCCTTGTTTTAAAGGGATATATTCAAAAACAAAAATAAATAAATAAAAGCGGTTCAGTAGGGGACATTAAATACATCTCACTCTTGTTGAAACTGTTATTATGCCCCCCTTCGAAGAAGAGGGGGTATATTGTTTTGCACATGTCAGTCTGTCTGTCGGTTGGTCTGTCCGTCCAACTTATGGTTTCCGGATGATAACTCAAGAACGCTTAGGCCTAGGATCATGAAACTTCATAGGTACATTGATCATGACTGGCAGATGACCCCTAGTGATTTTCAGGTCACTAGGTCAAAGGTCAAGGTCACAGTGACTTGAAATAGTAAAATGGTTTCCGGATGATTACTCAAGAATGCTTACGCCTAGGAGCATGAAACTTCATAGGTACATTGATCATGACTGGCGGATGACCCCTATTGATTTTCAGGTCACTAGGTCAAAGGTTAAGGTCACAGTGACTAGAAACAGTAAAATGGTTTCCTGATGAAACCCAAGAATAATTAGGCCTAGGATCATGAAACTTCAAAGGTACTGGCAGATGACCCCTATTTATTTTTATGCCCCCCTTCGAAGAAGAGGGGGTATATTGCTTTGCTCATGTCGGTCGGTCGGTCGGTGGTCCGTCCACCAGGTGGTTTCCGGATGATAACTCAAGAACGCTTGGGGCTAGGATCATGAAACTTCATGGGTAGATTGATCATGACTCGCAGATGACCCCTATTGATTTTGAGGTCACTAGGTCAAAGGTCAAGGTCACGGTGACCCGAAATAGTAAAATGGTTTCCGGATGATAACTCAAGAACGCATACGCCTAGGATCATGAAACTTCATGGGTAGATTGATCATGACTCGCAGATGACCCCTATTGATTTTGAGGTCACTAGGTCAAAGGTCAAGGTCTCGGTGACCCGAAATAGTAAAATGGTTTCCGGATGATAACTCAAGAACGCATACGCCTAGGATCATGAAACTTCATGGGTAGATTGATCATGACTCGCAGATGACCCCTATTGATTTTGAGGTCACTAGGTCAAAGGTCAAGGTCGCAGGGACCCGAAATAGTAAAATGGTTTCCGGATGATAACTCAAGAACGCATACGCCTGGGATCATGAAACTTCATGTGTAGATTGATCATGACTCGCAGATGACCCCTATAGATTTTGAGGTCACTAGGTTAAAGGTCAAGGTCACGGTGACCCGAAATAGTAAAATGGTTTCCGGATGATAACTCAAGAACGCATACGCCTAGGATCATGAAACTTCATGGGTAGATTGATCATGACTCGCAGATGACCCCTATTGATTTTCAGGTCACTAGGTCAAAGGTCAAGGTCACGGTGACCCGAAATAGTAAAATGGTTTTCGGATGATAACTCAAGAACGCATATGCCTAGGATCATGAAACTTCATAGGTAGATTGATCATGACTCGCAGATAACCCCTATTGATTTTGAGGTCACTAGGTCAAAGTTCAAGGTCACGGTAACCCGAAATAGTAAAATGGTTTCCGGATGATAACTCAAGAACGCATACGCCTAGGATCATGAAACTTCATGGGTAGATTGATCATGACTCGCAGATGACCCCTATTGATTTTCAGGTCACTAGGTCAAAGGTCAAGGTCACGGTGACCCGAAATAGTAAAATGGTTTTCGGATGATAACTAAAGAACGCATATGCCTAGGATCATGAAACTTCATAGGTAGATTGATCATGACTCGCAGATGACCCCTATTGATTTTGAGGTCACAAGGTCAAAGGTCAAGGTCACGGTGACCCGAAATAGTAAAATGATTTTCGGATGAATACTCAAGAACGCTTTTGCCTAGGATCATGACACTTCCTAGGTACATTGATCGTGACTCGCAGATGATCCCTATTGATTTTCGGGTCACTAGGTCAAAGGTCAAGGTCACAGTGACAAAAAACGTATTCACACAATGGCTGCCACTACAACGGACAGCCCATATGGGTGGGCATGCATGTTTTACAAACAGCCCTTGTTTATTAAACTCACACAGCAAGATAAATGCCCAAACTTTAGAGCTACATGAATTTTAAACAGCAGGGAAAATTCTCTTAGTGACATATGATCCCATGCAAATGGTGTTAATTTTACTTATTATGCCCCGCTTCGAAGAAGAGGGGGTATATTGTTTTGCACATGTCGGTCCGTCGGTCCGTCCGCCAGATGGTTTTAGGATGATAACTCAAGAACGCTTAGGCCTAGGATCATGAAACTTAATAGGTACATTGATCATGACTGGCAGATGACCCCTATTGATTTTCAGGTCACATGGTCAAAGGTCAAGGTCACAGTGACTGGAAATAGTAAAATGGTTTCCGGATGATAACTAAAGAATGCTTATGCCTAGGATCATGAAACTTCATAGGAACATTGATCATGACTGGCAGATAACCCCTATTGATTTTCAGGTCACTAGGTCAAAGGTTAAGGTCATAGTTACTCGAAAAAGTAAAATGGCTTCTGGATGATAACTCAAGAATGATGACGTCTAGGATCATGAAACTTCATAGGTACATTGATCACGACTGGCAGATGACTCCTATAAATTTTCAGGTCACTAGGTCAAAGGTCAAGGTCACAGTGACTCAAAACAGTAAAATGGTTTTCAGATGATAACTCAAGAATAATTAGGCCTAGGATCATGAAACTTCATAGGTACATTGATCATGACTGGCAGATGACCCCTATTGATTTTCAGGTCACAAGGTCAAGGTCACAGTGACAAAAAACGTATTCACACTATGGCTGCCACTCCAACTTACAGCCCATATGGAGGGCATGCATGTTTTACAAACAGCACTTGTATTCAAATAGTGTTATTTAATGAATATAACCTGACATTTGAAACAACTTACTAAACAATTCGTTATTTAGGACAATTAAATTTTGACTTAAGTAACATTTGTAGCCTGTATAGATTAAAATACTGAAAGAATTTTCTCGGATCTTAGTCTATTCCTTATTATAAAAAAACATCACTTATTATATGTTGGAACTTTTAATAACAGTTAAAATTATCTTTATTATGCCCCTGCCAGGCCAAGCACAACATCCCGTCGTTTGTGTATCCCGAGCTGAAGACCCTTTACAACATTTTGGAGGTGGACTTCCACCCGCTGAGGCTGTATGAGAAGATAAAGCCGTGCATCGAGTACATCGCTGCCAACGACGACCTGGCCCAGTATGTGCCTGCATTGGAGGACATCATTGTCACACGGGTCCTCAAACAGGTTAGTATGATAGGGAAAATACAAGGGGCTTCTCAAACAGGTTAGTATGATGGAGAAAATACCTGAGGCTTCATAAACAGGTTAGTATGATAGGGAAAATACAAGGGGCTTCTCAAACAGGTTAGATTCGTGTGAAAAATACCAACAGTTTCTCAAACAGGTTAGTATATATATAGTAAATTAGATTTGTTGTGGCTTTGCTAAAAAATGCTTCAAAATTTAGAATCAAAGTGTTTTCAGTATTATATTTACTCAGTCAGGTTGAACTTATAAAGTTGGATGGGAGATGAACAAAATGTTGAGATCTTAAAAAATGTGTTGTTTTTTTTTGAAACCTTCAATTTGGAATTTGTATGTCCCATTTGGGAAAAATGTATACTTTCTTTGATTGGAAAATGGTCAGACTACTGGACCTAATTTAGAACTGGAAAAAACAACTGATGGAGGTTAGTTTAGTGGAGAAAATATGAGGCTGTATAATAGTCTATCAGAGGAGATTGGGGGTGAGTATTGATTAATACTGTCAACAAAAGTGATTGAAAGTTATATAATTGTGATTATATGTGAGAAATTGTATGAATTATTGAAGTTCTGTTTAAGAAATCTTATTCTTAAAAATGTATAAATCTTAAAATAATTTCTTTGAGTTGGACATATCTTGTATTTTATTTTGAAATGAGTTTACTATTATGCGATGATGGAAAGGAAGAAGTTACATATTCTATTTAACGTTAAATTGTGTTTGTGAATTTTCCCAAGTTTTGTATGTAATGACGTCTCCAGACCTTTGAACTGCAGACTGACAAAATGTTGCTTATTTCACGCAGGTGTCCCAGGTGTATCAGACCATTGAGATGTCACGGTTTGCTGCCCTTGTTCCGTTTGCCACAAGTTTCCGCCTTGAGAGGTTGATAGTGAACGCAGCTCGTCAGCTTGAACTGCAGGTTAGTAATGTATCTTCCGTGCTACCTTGCTGTGGTGTTATCAGTCTGTTCATATTAGTACTGTTGTTGCAAATACGAAAGATCTGGTTCACATTTAAATGATTTTTCTGATGCCAAGATTTTAATGAAAGATAAACTTGTTTATTTGCACTCAAGATTGTTTTCAATGTTGAATGTAAGCTAGCTTTCATTTTAAGACTGTTCAAATGATTTAAAAATTGTATATTTTTCAATAGTGTATATTTTTCAATAATGTATAATAGTATTTTATTGCCTCTTTGAAATTAATTCATATGGCTGTTTTTCGCATGTATCTGGCTCTCAAGGTCCGAATATTTAACACTTTTTCCCCCCCCCCCCCCAAGTTAAATGTTGTTATTTTACCTCCCCTAGTCATTGTTCATATTGGTTTGAAAAGCAAGAAACATACTAAGTTAAGTAAAAGAAAGTATTATAAAAGCAATATCTTAAAAGCTGTTGAATATTAAGAGTAAAGATACCTTGTGTGTTGAACTTTAATATGAAATCTTTTGTAATAAACACAATTTTATTTTCACAATTCAAAAAATTTCAGAACACAAAATTGCCAATTGTAATAAAGATATTTCGCATAAAGGTTTAGTGAAAATCTATGTACAATGTGTGTTCTACCTAAAGATAAATTTTTTTATGACTAAGTACAAGAGGATGAAGTAAAATATTTGTGCTAAACGCAACCAAGCTATAATTGTCACACATAGCAATAGGTTACCACCGAACCAGTCACTCAGTTTCGTCAGTTTGTACAATGTGGGTTCTTCTCAAAGCCCAAGTTTTGTATGACTTAGTAAAATAAGTTGAAGTCCTTAACAAAATACGCATGAAGAAAATCTTTCTGATGTACAGAACTAAGCCATACCATTTTACACATTTAAACAGGTGTGTGTAGACCACCACTACCAATCACTCAGTTGTGGCATGGATATTTGAGTCTAGGGAATAACTGATGCAGATTTCAAAATGAATCACTGCACATGAAGAAAATCTTTCTGTTGAACCAAACTAAGCCCTAATTTGTACGCATGTCAACAGGTTCGTATTGACCACCGCAACCACTCGCTCAGTTTCGGCACGGATCTTGGGGTCTCCCAGAAGGAAGAGGTCCCAGAGGGCCCGTACATCCAGCGTATGCCCAGCGAGGTGATCCGACAGCAGCTCACACACCTGGCACTGGCCCTTCGACAGGCCGTGAAAACCCTGCAGCCACGTGATCCGAACGTAAGTAGTCCAAGGGATGTAATTGATGATAAAACAGGCTGTTTTTTTTGTCAAATTTTGCCCCATTTCCAATCTCGACAAGTATATTTTTCCCAAATGATTGCCTCAATTTCCGAAGTCAATGCTTTTAAAACAAAAAATATTGAATTGCAACAATTATTTAATTTCTTAGATACTTCTACAGAAATGTGTTAGTCAAATAAAAGCAGAAAGTTTTGTTCCTGATTAGCCTGTGCGGACCTGGGAGGACATTTGATGCACATGCATTAAGCCTCGTTTTCCCCATTCAGCAACTGCTGGCCCAGCTGTATGCCCAGAGGGAGGACCAGAAGTCTACCATCATGAATAGCTACAAGATGACAGTGAAGAAAGAACACCAGCGCATACTGCAGCGTAAGATCATCATCGAGGCCCGCAAGGAGCAGCTGGAGCACATCAACGAGGAGAGGGTATGTTCAGTGGGGGTTGTTTGAGCACATCAATGAGGAGAGGGTAAGTTCAGTGGGGGTTGTTTGAGCACATCAATGAGGAGAGGGTAGGTTCAGTGGGGGTTGTTTGAGCACATCTACGAGGAGACGGTACGTTCAGTGGGTGTTGTTTTAGCACATCTACGAGGAGAGGGTAAGTTCAGTGGGAGTTTTTTTAGCACATCAACGGGGAGAGGGTACATTCAGTGGGAGTTGTTTGAGCACATCAACAAGGAGAGGGTAAGTTCAGTGGGAGTTGTTTGAGCACATCAACGAGGAGAGGGTAAGTTTAGTGGGAGTTGTTTGAGCACATCAACGGGGAGAGAATACATTCAGTGGGAGTTGTTTGAGCACATCAACGAGGAGAGGGTAAGTACAGTGGGAGTTGTTTGAGCACATCAACGAGGAGAGGGTAAGTTCAGTGGGAGTTGTTTGAGCACATCAACGAGGAGAGGGTACGTTCAGTGGGAGTTGTTTGAGCACATCAACAAGGAGAGGGTAAGTTCAGTTGGAGTTGTTTGAGCACATCTAAAGGAGAGGGTATGTACAGTGGGAGTTGTTTGAGCACATCTACGAGGAGAGGGTATGTACAGTTGGAGTTGTTTGAGCACATCAACGAGGAGAGGGTAAGTTCAGTGGGAGTTGTTTGAGCACATCAACGAGGAGAGGGTACGTTCAGTGGGAGTTGTTTGAGCACATCAACAAGGAGAGGGTAAGTTCAGTTGGAGTTGTTTGAGCACATCTAAAGGAGAGGGTATGTACAGTGGGAGTTGTTTGAGCACATCTTCGAGGAGAGGGTATGTACAGTTGGAGTTGTTTGAGCACATCAACAAGGAGAGGGTATGTACGGTGGGAGTTGTTTGAGCACATCAATGAGGAGAGGGTAAGTTCAGTGGGAGATGTTTGAGCACATCAATGAGGGGAGGGTACGTTCAGTGGGAGTTGTTTGAGCACATCAACGAGGAGAGGGTAAATTCAGTGGGAGTTTTTTTAGCACATCAACGCGGAGAGGGTACTTCCAGTGGGAGTTGTTTGAGTGTTTGAATGCCCTAGTATCACATACTTAAGTCAATTTCGTTTGTCAATTTTGAGCTTTGCATGTACCCGAGTCTATACTGGGGAAAATATTGTTTTTGCCCTGTCTGTTTTTTTTGTTGGTTTGTTGGTTTAATCAAACTTTAACACGGGCCAAAGGTCAAGGTCATCCTTCAAGGTCAAATATATGGTGTTTCACAAACACATCTTGTTTTGAAAACTGTATTGAAAGATAAATTTAAAGTATGATGATAAAAAAAGCGGTCTCAAGCTATGGTTGCAAGAAATGTTTTAAGTGTGGTTTCATCTAGAAGAAATATAAGTAAAACAACATATGATAATTTAAACTTACCAATCATTGCGAGTGTGGTTTTTAGGTTATACATTTTAAAAAGCTTAATTGTAACTTGTATTAGTGGTATGATGTTTTATAATGTGCTATTTCAACTCTAGGAGCGTGAGGAATATGAGCAGCAGGAGGCTGCCCGAATGAAAGCCAAAGAGGCGGAACAAGTGCGTCTGGACAATGAGGCGAAGGAACGTGAGCGCCAGAGGCAGCTGGAGGAGCAGCGCAGCATCCAGAAGAAGCACGCGCTCGAGAGGATCGAGCAGCTCAAGAAGTCTGAGCTTGGGGCCAGGGTCGTGCAGAATATTGATGAGGAAGTGGGTGCTTACGTTAATGGAATGAACTCTTTTGTTAGAATGATAGAGAGCAAACAAAATGTGATTAGAAAGAAAGTGTATGCAATGTCTTGGCTTGTTGGGGGGAGGGGGGGGGGGGGGGGGTAAGCGCTTGCAAGAAGTGATGCAAATTAATTTTTTGTTTGCCTTTTAAAAATTTAAAAAAGAAGTGATTGCCAATTTAGATTTTTTTTAATTGGCTGATTTGTTCAGGGGTATGTGATTTGTTTAGGGGTCTGGAATGCCCCCTTGAAAATAAAGCTCATAATGATTCCAAGTATCAGTCTTATTATCCCAAGTATTTTTGTCCCTTCCCTCAGTATATGTGTAATTATCCTAAGTACATATTTTATTATTTCAAGTATTGGTATAATTATCCTGAATATCGGTTTAGTTATCCCAAGTAACTTTGTCATAATACCAATTATCATGGTCATTATGCAAAGTAATATTAGGGTGGTGCGGTGGTGGAGTGGTAACACTCTGGTCTACCATTCCAGAGGTCCCCGATTCAATTACCGGCCGGGGCACTGAACATTTCAGAAATGCTTAAAGTGTTTCCCACCCAACTAAAGATGTACTGGTATGAAACCCAGGTAATATTGGCGTGTATTGGTGCTATACACTGAGCACGTAAAAGAACCAAGAGATCTATTCGTATCCCAATACTGTCTCTTCTGCTTGCTGTCCTTTCAGCTTAAACCAAAGGACCCCATTGGAAATAAGTGCTTGCACTTTCATGGGTTATCCTTGACCGCAAGGTCAAAATAAATACATGATACAAAGTATGGGTGTAATTATCTCACATATCATCAGTGTATTTTATCTCAAGTATTGGTTTAATGATTTCAGGTATAAGGGTAACTATCCCTAGTATGCTTTGTTGTTATAGGACCTGGCCAAGATGGACGTGGACGACATCATGGCCAAGCAAGTGGAGCAGCTGGAGAGGGAGAAGAAAGAGCTCCAGGAGAGGCTGAGAAACCAGGAGAAAAAGGTAGCAAGATTTAGGAGGGTCGTTCTGGGAATACTGGGTTTAATGTGTGTGTGTAGCATCGTCCCAGATTATACTGTGCAGTCCACACAGGCAAATCAGGGATGACGTTTTCCGCCTAGACTGGATTTTTGTTTAATTCAGACTTCCAGTAAAAGAAAAAATGTACATGGGGTTTTTTTCTTAGAAATTGGCCATTGTTAAAAAATTTGAGATGTGTGTGACTCAAATTGTCACAATTTAAAAAAATTTGCTGCTCAAATTTTCACAACTTCAAGATGTTAAGGCATCACATGTTCACAACATAAAAAAGTGTGCAACTCATTTTTTCAAAAATTTGATGAGTTGGCAACTCATTATGTTTTCACAGATTTGAAGAGTTCGCATCTCATACTTTTACAAAAAGAACAGGCTAATGCCCCTTTACAAAGAATGGAAACAGCCCTCATTAATAATACAAAAGTGGTCCTGTGACAAATGATTAAGATAGTATTTGTAAGATAAATGATTATGCAAACAGTCTTGAGGTCAAGTTAAAATGATCTTAAGATAGAGTTTTGATTATGGAAATCAGAAACAATAGGAAGGAAAATTGTATTTTTTTGAATTCCCTAGGAATCCTGTATTAATTCTATTAGCATTTTGAATTGAAAGAATTTTCTTGGAAAAAAAATAAAAGATTGTGCCTGTTTTCATAAATTAATTTTTAATATCAATCTATTGACATCTTACACTTAACGCACATGCATTAAGCCCATCCATACATAACTTTTGTTTTGCGCGTGTTCAGGTGGATCACCTTGCACGTGCAAAGAGGTCCAAGGAGCTCCCACTACTGGAGAAGGAATATGACGAGGAACGTGTGAGGAGTAGGGAGTTCTGGGAGAACCAGGAAATATCACGGGTAAGGAGGCCAACCCCTAGTATCGCCCACATATTTAAGTCAATATTCCAACTCAAGTTCATCCTCAGTGCTTGAGATCGGGGTCTAGTTTCATGAAAATTCTCAATTTGTGAGCTAAACTCAGATGATAACACTTGAGTTGCTATTCAGCTCAGTTTTGAGCATATCTGTTAAAGCAAGAACAATCTCAAATCTCAACTAATGGAATATGCTCATATTTCTCCCAAAACTCTGGTTTTAGTAAGACCCCTCCATGAAGGAATTAATTCTGTGAACACCAAATTAAGAAAGATGCTATAACTCCTCTGAGAAAAAAAATATTCAAAGTTAAGTCACATTTTGGCTTAAGTATGCTTGTGATACTAGGTCAAGATTTACTATCATGTTCAAATTGGTATTCTAACACGGCACGTGACTTGTTTTCTATAGACAAAGAAGGAAATCAAGCATGGGTTATTTAAGAAATAATCGACGGGTCACCGTTGGTTATTGCGGTAATAACCAACGGTATGGAGTTCCGATGCGTCGGAATTAAACCACGAGGGCTTCGCACTCGTGATTTAATTCCTACGCATCTATACTCCTTACTGTGGGTTATTCGACAACAAACCATGATAGAAAAATATTATTTCTTAATTCACCAATGTTTGTGATCATGAGTTTAAAGTCTGACGCAAACCTGAGTTTGAGGAAGAATCAATGAATATTATTATACCGAGATTTGAATTTGTTCATGATCTGTCCAATATGCTCGATACTATGCTATATGGAAACTCAAAACTCATCTTCAGGTTTGTTATACTGGGCCCATTATTCTGATTGGGGATATGGCACTTACTCTTTATTTCAGGGGAAGATATTATTTTGATATTTGTGGCGTTTTTTTCCCGAGATGCCAACAAGTAATGTGGTGAACAGTTTCAGTAAAAAACTCCCTGATTTAAAGGAGTTATTCTGAGCGATGCTGCCTTTTAAACGCCTCATCTATGACATGAAAAAAGGCCCCGAAGGTTTTCAGGAGGTAAACACTTCCTGTGCTAGATCACAGAGTGTTTAGATGTGGTTCTATACAGCTGTACCATTTTCATGCACATTTCTTCATGGCTGCTTTAAACAAATTTGGAACATGACTTGTAAAGTTTACCTGAATTTTTATCATCATTAAGATCAAATGACTTTAATTTTGGAAAAAGAATTGTTATATGTATTGTTTGAGTATCAGCGTTTCTGTAATTTTGCATACACTTTCCAGACACGTGAATGATTGAGCTTGTGTCTTTTTTTTCGGCGTAAGCTGTATTAAGCCAGCTTTTCACCTCTCCTGACCTTTGTAAGTGTCCAATAAAATTCAAATAAAATTTCCCGCGGCTTGGTACGAATGAATACACTTCATTTAATCCATTGGCTGATTTGAGTATTCCACCAGAACATTGGAAACATATCCGCGTCTTTGTAACACTGTTTTACTGCATGAAACAATTTTATTTCTAATGAAAAGGCTTAATAGATAGAACAGTTTTACACTCAATTCTCGACATCAATTTGTGCGTACACCTTTTATTTTCAGAGAATTACCAGCGCAACGCGTTTATATTTTAAGGCTATGTTCTCATATTTAGTACTTACTTCCATATTCTGGTCAACATGTTAACATGTAAAAGTATAAAGAGCAGTGGAAGCGAGGCCTCACTTTAATACATTGCATTTCAACCCGGGTCAATTCGCGGCCAGTGTATGGATGTCAGAGTTTATATACAGGTCATCACCGGAGTTCGCGGCCAGTAAAATAATAGTTATATAATAAATACGCTATCCGTGAACTAGGTGACCTGGAATTTTCTTTAGACCAGAAATATGTAGATTCTTAATGGGTTTTCAACAATACAATGATAAATATTATTATGCCCCCCTTTGAAGAAGAGGGGGTATATTGTTTTGCTCATGTGGATCTGTATGTCCATATGTCCGTCCAGCAGATGGTTTCTGGATGATAACTCAAGAACCCTTAGGCCTAGGATCATGAGACTTGATAGGTAGATTGATCAGGACTCGCAGATGACCCCTATTGATTTTCAGGTCACTAGGTCAAAGGTCAAGGTCACAGTGACCCGAAATAGTAAAATGGTTTCCGGATGATAACTCAAGAACGCTTATGCCTAGGATCATGAAACTTGATAGGTAGATTAATAATGACTGGCAGATGACCCCTATTGATTTTCAGGTCACTAGGTCAAAGGTCAAGGTCACGGTGACCCAAAATAGTAAAATGGTTTCCGGATCATAACTCAAGAACGCTTATGCCTAGGATCATGAAACTTCATAGGTACGTTGATCATGACTCGCAGATGACCCCTATCGATTTTGAGGTCACTAGGTCAAAGGTCAAGTTCACAGTGACCCGTAATAGTTAAATGGTTTCCGGATGATAGATAAAGAACGCTAATTCCTAGGATCATGAAACTTGATAGGTAGATTGATCATGACTCGCAGATGACCCCTATTGATTTTCAGGTCACTAGGTCAAAGGTCAAGGTCATGGTGACCCGAAATAGTAAAATGGTTTCCGGATGATAACTCAAGAAGGCTTATGGCTACAATCATGAAACTTCAAAGGTACATTGATCATGACTCGCAGATGACCCCTATTGATTTTGAGGTCACTTGGTCAAAGGTCAAGGTCATGGTGACCCGAAATAGTAAAATGGTTTCCGGATGATAACTCAAGAACACTTATGCCTAGGATCATGAAACTTCATAGGAACATTAATCATGACTCGCAGATGACCCCTATTGACTTTCAGGTCACTAGGTCAAAGGTCAAGGTTACGGTGACCCAAAATAGTAACATGGTTTCCGAATGATAACTGAAGAACGCTTATGCCTAGGATCATGAAACTTGATAGGTAGATTGATCATGACTGGCAGATGACCCCTGTTGATTTTCAGGTCACTAGGTCAAAGGTCAAGGTCACGGTGACCCGAAATAGTAAAATGGTTTCTGGATGATAACTCAAGAATGCTTATGGCTAGGATCATGAAACTTCATAGGTGCATTAATCATGACTCGCAGATGACCCCTATTGCTTTTTAGGTCACTAGGTCAAAGGTGACAAAAAACATATTCACACAATGGCTGTCACTACAACGGAGAGCCCATATGGGGGGCATGCATGTTTTACAAACAGCCCTTGTTTTTGATTAATTTAACAATAATTATTCCACCATATTGACCAATGTATTAAGCATGAGCGCGATGATTATCGATACTGTTAATAATCGAATCAAATAGCAATGCCCGACAAACCACTAAAACAGGTTTGTTCGAAGAACGCGCCTATAAATACGGATACTTCTCGTGTGGCTGGTTGACTCGTATGTTTTAATTTTACTTCCATTCTTCTTTTGGTTTTCTGTTTTGTATCTATAGGTTTATGACAAGCAATATGTAATTATGTAAAATAAGCCGCGAAAACTCCGCGTAACATCCCGTACTGCGTGTGATGCAGCTAAGAACTGCACAGAAAAAAGACATTCGCTATCCTTGATCTCATTCATTGAACTATCAACGCCGTATATCTTTTTTAAAGATATTTCTTGTTCAGACTAACACCAATAAATAGAAAGCAATAAAGCATTAGAACCCTTTTGCTCAAACCCAAACCTTGGTTTCTGTGGTGTTTGTTTTTGCGACTATTGTATTTACCGTAAAACATAAATTATAACATCATAACTTTCAGGCCTGTTTACTTCTACGGATTCGCCGTAGTTACTACGGATTATTTGGCTAAACTACGCACTACTGATTTGTAATGAAAAACTACGGATCCATCGATCAAAATTGTCACCTTTCAGTTTTCAATCGTACTTTCGCATGTTTTCGTTCTTTGCGGGTAATTTATCAATCATAATCATTTTGGCGTTTGCATAGTAATTAAAGAAACGTTAAAATTCAAGCCTCCCGGGGAACGAGTGCTGATCAAGCTTGTCGAGTAGTCACCGAACGACAACTGACTTACGTATTGGTTCGCAAATTAAGCCGAATATATACGATTTTACGTTGCTATCCAGTATACACATCTCTCTCTATTGCGGAGAATACCGACGATAGTCGATGTATCGGGATTGAGAACGCCTGTTTTTACACACGTCCACGATGGTGGCAAGCAGACGAGAAATTGCGATTAACGGCGAAAATAATAAATACCATTCAAATTAACAACGGATATCATATGGTCAGTAGGGAATAATGTAATGCCTGTGTCAATAAACGCAAAATACTACGTTTGAGATAAAAAAAACAGCAACACATTTTTATCAGAAATCTGCACAGTGAATGTGCGTCACGGAAATGAGTGTTGGAATATTGGAGTTCAGTCTACTCACAAAGTTAAAGCATTTATTATAATAAGATGAGTATCGTTCGAAAAAGGAAAGAGACAAACATGATTTGATTTTTATGTTAGTGTATCTGTGTTTACTCAGATTCATATTCATATTCTGCTTTATTATGTTTGTTACGCTGTACAGTTTAATGAAATATCACTGAACTGAGGTTGTCAAGTGCAAGATATTGAAAGGTAAACAAATAAAATATATTATTTTAACTCCATTTAATACATCATTAACACAACAAGAACACTAAAGGTTGTTTGTCAATATTTGTTTATGTTTTCCCCTTATGATATTTAATTAAAAAAATACTGAAATGCTAAATTAATAGCTACTCTTAAAGAGCTTATGATCAAATGGTGCATTTAAGAATCTATAGATTATTGCAAGTTTAATATGCATGTGGATGGATATTAACTAAATATCGTCTTCATTGTAAGAAGACATTTAAGCAGCACTTTATAATATAAAAATGCTTTCAAACATGCACTTTAAAACAATTTTAATTCTGTTACTTATCATATTTTTAATGCTAAATGTTTCCCAATTTCATGGATTATCGCGCTATTTTTTTTCCAATTTCATGGTTTATCGCGCTATTTTTTTTCAATTTCATGGTTTATCGCGCTATTTTTTTCCAATTTCATAGTTTATCATGCTATAATTTTCCCAATCCAAATGGCACAGGCTGTAACAAATAAAGCAAAAAAATCACTTAACAGATTAAATTATTTGCAAGTAGATTCATCTTATGCTTTATGTACCGTTAAACTGATATGTGACCCAGTCATGGTGTTTTAATGCTCAAAATGATTGAAAAGTTTAAAACTACTGACAACAGCCCAAAACTACTGAGAGATGCCCTCCATACTACTGAGAAGAATTTGGTAGGGTAAACAGGTCTGAACTTTGTTGTTAACAGATTCAGAAGGCAAAAGAAGAGCATGAGATGCAGATAACAACACGTGACCGCATGTTACGTATGAAGAAAGACGCCCAAGACTTCCTGGTGCAGCTCAAGGACAGACGAAAGAAGCAGTACAAGGTGTGATATACTTGTGTTGCCCAATTGTATGGTGTTTATGCTGTGTTATGCTTGTGTTGTCCAAATATGGGATGTTGTTGCTGTGATATACGTTTGTTGCCCAAATATGTGGTTTTTAGCTCGATGGTCCTGTGTCCGCCGTGTGTGCGTCCGTGCGTTAACTTTTTCTTTAAACATCTTCTTGTCCTAAACTACTCGTCCAAATCTGATGAAATTTCTCAGGAATGTTCCTGTGGTGAACCTCTTTCAAATTTGTTCAAATTATGCCCCTGGGGTCAAATTTGACCCTGCCCCGGGGGGTCAAAAAATTGAAAATCTGCTTATATAAGGCCTATTTTGTGCAAACTTTATAAATCTTCTTGTCCATAACCATTAGGCCTAGGGCTACCAAATTTGGTATGTATTGACATCTTATAGTCCTCTACCAAGTTTGTTCAAATTATGCCCCTGGGGTCAAATTTGACCCTGCCCCGGGGGGTCAAAACATTGAAAATTTGCTTATATAAGGCCTATTTTGTGCAAACTTTAAAAATATTCTTGTCCGTAACCATTGGGCCTAGGGCTACCAAATTTGCTATGTAGTGACATCTTATAGTCCTCTACCAAGTTTGTTCAAATTATGCCCCTGGGGTTAAATTTTACCCTGCCCCGGGGGGTCAAAACATTGAAAATTTGCTTATATAAGGCCTATTTTGTGCAAACTTTATAAATCTTCTTGTCCATAACCATTAGGCCTAGGGCTACCAAATTTGGTATGTATTGACATCTTATAGTCCTCTACCAAGTTTGTTCAAATTATGCCCCTGGGGTCAAATTTGACCCTGCCCCGGGGGGTCAAAAAATCGAAAATTTGCTTATATAAGGCCTATTTTGTGCAAACTTTAAAAATCTTCTTGTCCGTAACCATTGGGCCTAGGGCTACCAAATTTACTATGTAGTGACATCTTATAGTCCTCTACCAAGTTTGTTCAAATTATGCCCCTGGGGTTAAATTTTACCCTGCCCCGGGGGGTCAAAACATTGAAAATTTGCTTATATAAGGCCTATTTGTGCAAACTTTAAAAATCTTCTTGTCCATAACCGTATTGCATAGGGCTACAAAATTTGGTATGTAGTGACATCTTATTGTCCTCTACCAAGTTTGTTCAAATTATGCCCCTGGGGTCAAATTTGACCCTGCCCCGGGGGGTTAAAAAATTGAAAATTTGCTTATATAAGGCCTATTTTGTGCAAGCTTTAAAAATCTTCTTGTCCATAAACATTGGGCCTAGGGCTACCAAATTTGGTATGTAGTGACATCTTATAGTCCTCTGCCAAGTTTGTTCAAATTATGCCCCTGGTGTCAAATTTGACCCTGCCCCGGGGGGTTAAACAATTGAAAATTTGCTAAAATAAGGCCTATTTTGTGCAAACTTTAAAAATCTTCTTTTCCATAACTATTGGGCCTAGGGCTACCAAATTTGCTATGTAGTGACATCTTATAGTCCTCTACCAAGTTTGTTCAAATTATGCCCCTGGGGTCAAATTTGACCCTGCCCCAGGGGGTTAAAAAATTGAAAATTTGCTTATATAAGGCCTATTTTGTGCAAACTTTAAAAATCTTCTTGTCCATAACCATTGGGCCTAGGGCTACCAAATTTTGTATGTAGTGACATCTTATTGTCCTCTATCAAGTTTGTTCAAATTATGCCCCTGGGGTCTAATTTGACCCTGCCCCGGGAGGTCAAAAAATTGAACATTTGCTTATATAAGGCCTATTTTGTGTAAACTTAAAAAATCTTCTCGTCCATAACCATTGGGCTTAGGGCTACCAAATTTGGTATGTAGTGACATCTAATAGTCCTCTACCAAGTTTGTTCAAATTATGCCCCTGGGGTCAAATTTGACCCTGCCCTAGGGGGTCAAAAAATTGAAAATTTGCTTATATAAGGCCTATTTTGTGCAAACTTTAAAAATATTCTTGTCCGTAACCATTGGGCCTAGGGCTACCTAATTTGCTATGTAGTGACATCTTATAGTCCTCTACCAAGTTTGTTCAAATTATACCCTGCCCCGGGGGGTCAAAACATTGAAAATTTGCTTATATAAGGCCTATTTGTGCAAACTTTAAAAATCTTGTCCATAACCGTATGGCATAGGGCTACAAAATTTGGTATGTAGTGACATCTTATTGTCCTCTACCAAGTTTGTTCAAATTAAGCCCCTGGGATCAAATTTGACCGTTCCCCAGGGGTCACAAAATTGAACATATGCTTATATTGGGCCCATTTTGTGCAAACTATAAAAAACTTGTCCATAACCATTGGGCCTATTTCTACCAAATTTGGTAGGTAGTGACATCTAATAGTTCTCTACTTAGTTTGTTCAAATTATGCCCCTAGGAACAAATTTGACCTTGCCCCAGGGGTCACAAAAATGAACATATGCTTAAATAAGGCCTATTTTGTGCAAACTTTTAAAAATCTTCTTGTTCTTAATTATAGAGCCTAGGGCTACTAAATTTGGTATGTAGTGATATCTAATAGTCCTCTACCAAATTTGTTCAAATTATTCCCCTGGGCTCAAATTTGACCCGGCCCCGGGGGTCACAAAACTGAACATATGACGTTTACCAGTGGAGATTACTGCGGCCGTTTGGCTGTGACCAACAACATCAACATCTTG
The DNA here is from genome assembly GCF_020536995.1 of Dreissena polymorpha. Classification (NCBI taxonomy): domain Eukaryota; kingdom Metazoa; phylum Mollusca; class Bivalvia; order Myida; family Dreissenidae; genus Dreissena; species Dreissena polymorpha. The sequence continues at coordinate 66,192,038 of NC_068362.1, read as the reverse complement.
TAAACATGAGATAAAACCCTGTCATTTAGTGCCATTTTAGGTCAGATGGTGACTGCTTTCAAAGGCATTGAAGTAAGAACATGTGTTATGAATGTTTTTCTTATAAACTGAAAAAAGTCGGGTTTTATTTAAATATGTCGAAAGTGACCATATATCCGGATGAAAATATTTTGGATGACATGTTAATTTCATGTCTTTTTTGTAGTGTTAAAACCAGTTTAATAATATATTATTGATTTTAAAAACACAACTTCCATGAACATAATTATTTCAAGGAAAGTCAATATATGATACTGCACGGTAAACTCAAACTTTGTATCCAAGAGAAGATGTTGAAATTAATGAAGTGCAATGTTCTTAACTATCGTATATGCTGCTTTTTAATAACTAATGATTCATTGTTCCATTTGTGAATAGTGACTGATCATGAATTGTTGAAATGATTGTCAATTGCTCAACAATCCATATTTATTTCTGACCATTTTATAATTTTCTTAACACAAGTTATGAATTGATCTTAGAAGTCAAATGTATTACTTAATTAAATACATTTATAAATATAAAGAAATAATCTTTAGATTATCATAATATTCTCAGGCCTGTTGGTCTTAGGGATGTGTGGGTTGATGAGCAATTTCTCTTTTTATCACAATTATTTCTACCCTACCTGATCATTTCCTTCATATTCCATTTTAATTCAATTGACGCCTGCAACCTCTTTCAAATTGGGAAAGTCCAAAATGTGTTGTTTGGTAAAGGGTTAAGGCATTTTGATTCCTATGGGTCTTGTGAATCTGTTTCAAATCAAATGCGTAGATTTGATCTTCAGCATCTAAATATATGTGAAATAGAAAGAACGACAATATCTTTTGGAGAGATAAATGTACCTACGTTACAAGCAAAGGACCTGTGCAACAATTCCCGGGCTTTTTTGTCTGTTTAGTTAGCACGGTAGTAACTTTTTCCATATATAAAAATGCTCACCCTTCCAACTTTATGCGCCCAGTGGGACGAGGGATAGAAAGAGAAAGTCACATTCTTGAGTACATTTCAACCCATGCGCATTACACGTTTTTTTCGCAAAGAAAAAACAGTGGAGCAATACAGGGCCATCATGGCCCTCTTGTTATTATGTGTTATACTTGTGTTGCCCAAATATGTGGTGTTTATGCTGTGTTATACTTGTGTTGCCCAAATATGGTGTGTTGTTGCTGTGATATACTTTTTGTGCATAAATATAGGGTGTCATTGCTGTGATATACTTTTTGTTGCCCAAATATGTGGTTTTTAGCTCGGCTTGGAGAAAACCCGAGGTATTGTTTTAGCCAGCTCGTCGTGTCGTGTCCGTCGTCGTCCGCGTTGTGCTAAAACCTTAACATTTTGTAAAGGTTTTGAACATTGGCTCTAAAATCAAAGTGCTTCAACCTAAAACTTTGAAACTTCATATGTAGCTGCACCTTGATGAGTTCTACATGCCACACCCATTTTTGGGTCACTAGGTCAAAGGTCAATGTCACTGTGGCCTCAAAAAAAAATCTGACAAGCTTTCATTTATTCAAAACTGCACCCGCAGCCGAGCGTGGCACCCGTTATGCAGAATTGTATTTTTTGTTTTTTAAAACATGAGGCATTAATGCAGACAATAACTTGTATGTTTTGTTTTGCTTTAAATGATACAATTAGTTAGCTTTGAAAACTTTTGTCAAGTTTGTGACAAAACTTAAGTTTTAAAGGTTAGCATGACCACTTTAAAGAGAGACATCAACATAATCAATAAATGATATCCCTTTCCAATGAAGATATAAGGGACGACACTGCCTAGACATGATTTCCGTTTAGAAACGACTTCATTAAAAAGAAAAATTTCAATAAAAGTGGAAGATGTCCCTGATCTGGTTAAGACTTAACATGAATAAGGCCCATATTTCCCAGAGTGTGGCTCATATATTTCCCGTACTTATTTCCCGTACTTATTTCACCATCTGTGACGTTTGTGTGAACAGGAGAAGTTGTCAGCATTTGAGAAGAAGCTAGTGGAAGAGCGCAAGGTGCGACTCGCTGAACGGAAGGAGCAGAGGAAAGAGGAGCGACGCCAGAAATGGACGAGGGAAAAAGAGGAAGCAGAACAGAAGGCTCGCGACGAGGAACTGAAGCGCGGTAAAGACACAAGTTTTACAAAGTGTTTCTAAAGGGGTAAAAACCCTCGCTTTAGGACTGGAAAACATTTCTCAAATAATGTAATTTATATAAGGGAGGTTGTTTTATAAGGATTTTAAAGGGACACTGTTATGGTACTGAAAAAAACAACAAAGTAAAAAAATAGTATTTACAACAAAAATTATAAGAATATAATATTTGAACATTGTTTTTATGGCTTATATAATCCTTTGTTTGCCAATTATAACATTATTTTGATATTAATTTTACTTTTGTATGTAAATAAAATTAATTATTCTTGCGGGGTTAGAAAAGAACATTTTTGCCATGTTTTCCATCCCATCGTTCTTAAAAAAAAACTTTAACAGAAAATAGGAAGTTCTCTAAAAAAGTCCAGGGGCCTGCATTAGAAACTAAGAGGCCTTTGGCTAGTAGGCACCTGCTTATTTTCTTCATTCTTGCAACACTGTTGTCTATTGTGGAGGTGATATTTTAGCCAGCACAGTTGCTAGTCAAGGTTTAGAACGATTACAACTTTATATTTTTTTGCATCATTGATGTATCTGCCTACTCATTGAGCCTTCTGGGACATTAAGGCTGAATGCATTCAAGTAAAGTATCATCCCAGTCCGCGCAGGCAAATAAGTGATGACACTGTCCATATTTATGCAATTTTTGTTGAAAGGGAGTCATTCTTTACACTAATCCATTTTAGGAGGAAAGTGTTGTCCCTTATAAGCATCTGCGGACTGGATGTGCTTATCTATAACGCAAATTAACGCACATGCATTAAGCCCTGTTTTCGAAGAGCAATGCTCAAACGCTTGTACTATTTCCAGAGCGTGAGGAGCAGGAGCGTGCCGAGCGCGAGAAACGAGAGCAGGAAGAGCAGGAGTATGCAGAGAGAGTCAAGCGTCTCGAAGAGATTGAGGAAAAGAAACGACAGCGAGAACGCGAGATTGAGGAACGTGAGGCAAAGAAACGTGATGAGCTGCGAAAGGAGACAGACGTGAAAAGGTAAAACATTCTTTTGGTTTTTAAGTATGGGAATATCATGTACTGAGAGAGGATTTGAACTGTGTGGAGTCAAGTTGACACTATAAAGTGTCATAGATAAAGTAAAATTCAATTTAGTTTTGATAAAAACCATGTATTTAGAGTGCCTTGGGTAATTGCAATGAAAACTAAAGGCCAGCATTTTTTATAAGGCAAGGTTCTGTGAAACCTTTTTCTTTTCGTCAGCATGAATCGTTTTAGCCATGTGTTATAAAGTGGAGCAAGATTATGTGAACCCTTCCTATAACTGAGCTATGAGATTGTTCATGGACTAACTGACATTCCCATTGCTAAGCTGAAAATTGAGACTGTTCTTGATACCATGCGTTTATTTCAATGGCATCTGGCACTTGCGCCATTTGCAGCCCTTGAACAAACAACAACATAAGCTTATTTACAAGATATACAATTAATACCCACAGCCGGACCGAGCGTGCAGCCCCGTCCCCTGCAGCTCCCCGGGAGGAAGGCACCTGGAGGCGAGGTGGTGGCGCCACAGAGGAACCGAAATCAGAGCCCGCAGACAACCAACCATGGCGCCCTGCCGGAGCTACCAGCTGGCGGGAACGTGAGAAAGAGAAACATGACAGCTGGAAGAAGGACCCTGATACTCAGTAAGTAGGCAGGTGGAGAAACATGACAGCTGGAAGAAGGATCCTGAAACTCAGTAAGTAGGCAGGTGGAGAAACATGACAGCTGGAAGAAGGATCCTGAAACTCAGTAAGTAGGCAGGTGGAGAAACATGACAGCTGGAAGAAGGATCCTGAAACTCAGTAAGTAGGCAGGTGGAGAAACATGACAGCTGGAAGAAGGATCCTGAAACTCAGTAAGTAGGCAGGTGGAGAAACGTGACAGCTGGAAGAAGGATCCTGAAACTCAGTAAGTAGGCAGGTGGAGAAACATGACAGCTGGTAGAAGGATCATGAAACTCAGTAAGAAGGCATGTGGAGAAACATGACAGCTGGAAGAAGGATCCTGAAACTCAGTAAGTAGGCAGGTGGAGAAACATGACAGCTGGAGGAAGGATCCTGAAACTCAGTAAGTAGGCAGGTGGAGAAACATGACAGCTCGAAGAAGAATCCTGAAACTCAGTAAGTAGGCAGGTGGAGAAACATGACAGCTGGAAGAAGGATCCTGAAACTCAGTAAGTAGGCAGGTGGAGAAACATTACAGTTGGAAGAAGGAACCTGAAACTCAGTAAGTTGGCAGATGGAGAAACATGACAGCTGGAAGAAGGATCATGAAACTCAGTAAGTTGACAGGTGGAGAAATACAAAATTAACCCTTAACCACTCAGGTACACACATTGAGGCATTTATAGTCCCTTAGAAAATCAAATGTAAGACCTTTCTCACTAGACTCAAGTTTTAAAGCCATCATTACCAACCCTTAAACAGTCTCCGCCAAACTAGTCAAATTTTTACAGGACAGTAGGTCCTGTAAACTGGGAAAAAATACAGGACCTCCTCTTTTTTCACAGGACCTACCAACTACATAAATATATTAATACAATCACACGAAAAGCGGCCATACATGGTACTTGTTTAGTTTTATGAAACATGTTCTGAAAACTATTGAACACATTTATCATTATAATTGCACTATGTACAAAAAGATTTTAGGAGCATTTCATTTTCAGGTGGTGCCGGTCGTTTTCCACCGGGAGTCGCTCCCTCGTAATATCGTAGAAACATTTTTCAAACAGTTTTCAAAGTCAAACTCGGCGGTAGCGTTTGTTGATTCTTGTTGCTAAGTGTCAGTGCGCATGTCAGAGAGGAATCTGGTCAATACGGCCTAAACCCACGACGGCTTAGATCATTGATCTCCAGCCTTTTTCACGCAGGAACATTGACTGTCAAGATCATGACATTGCGAATGAAGATGATCACAATTATTAATAACTATCTCGATTACGTCCATACAAATTGATATTTGTTTCATTTAATAATCAGATTTATAATTAAACTAATTAGCGACTAGGCCGTCATGGATTTAGACCCTCCTGACGAGCATTCGTCAAATGGTAACGACGCAAAAAAATGGACCAATCAGGTGCATCGAAAAATTCCGTAGAGTAGAGCGTTGGAACGGAAAGACGCGATCGCTATTTTTATACCGCGGAAAACTTTCAGAGCCGTAAAAACATAAATAATCAACAATTTCGTTCTTTTTTTTACCGGACAATCGGTCCTGTAAATTAGACCGACAGGCCGGACCTTACAAAATTTTACAGGACATGTCCGTCGGTCCGACCATGTTTGGCGGAGACTGCTTAAATACTAATGAGCAGCAAACAGCATAAAACCTGAACATGCTTCCAATTAATCGAATGCTGTTCTGGTTTAATGTTGGTTGTATAAAGCCTTTATATATTTTCAACAACCAAAATTGTTGTATTAAAAGTATGGTTTTTGTTTTTAAAAATCATGATATATTCTAACAACCCGAATGGTATTGGTTTTGAAAAGCGAATTTTATCTAGATAATTCAATGTAACAAATGATGTATAATATGATATAACTTTCATTGGTGTAACTATCTTAGATTGTTTTTGTATATCAGGCTACATGATCAAAAAGCTAGTTTGTGACTCTTTAAAGTAGTTTATTTAAACATGATTATGTCAAGAGTGAAACATTTATTGAGTGACTTTATACAAATGAATATTTTTATGCCCCGGATCGAATGATCGGGGGCATATTGTTTTTGGCCTCATTAACCTTACTGTAAAGTTTTGCGATAACTTTTGAAATATTGAAGATACATGTAGCAACTCGATATTTGGCATGCATGTGTATCTCATGAAGCTGCACATTTTGAGTGATGAAAGGTCATGGTCAAGGTCATCCTTTAAGGTTAAAAGTAAAAAAATACAATCCAAGGGAAGTAATTTCTAAACCTGCCAAATGATATATTGAAATTTTATTTCAAAGCGGCGCAAAAGGGGGCAATGTGTTTCTGACAAACACATCTCTTGTTCCTATTGATCATCTTATTTATGTTAAATCCCTCAAAATTGGTTTTTAATTCGAACAAATGTAAAAAAAACAGTGTATACCGTTTAAATTTTTTATTTCATTCCTTAGAGACGATGTTCCAAATGAAAGTGGTCCTCCCCAATCCAGTGATCGTTTCCGTGACGACAAAAAGGGAGAGCGAGGTGAGGGTGGTGCCTGGCGACCCACGGGCACAGCGTCAAGGGATGAGAGAGGCCCACCTGGGCGCGAGGAGAGGGGCCCGGCTGGTCGAGAAGAAAGGGGTCCGCTTGGTAGAGATGAGAGAGGCCCGCCTGGTCGAGATTCCTGGAGGGACAGGGAGTCTGCCCCACCCGGTCCACCACGCGATCGGCGCTTTGATAATCGGGACATCCGACTGGACAAGGATGAGATGAGCAGGTCTGGGTTAGTGAAGGGCGATCTTGTTGTCCTATAGTTAATTAGTGAAGGGCGATCTTGTTGTCCTATAGTTAGTTAGTGAAGGATGATCTTGTTGTCCTAGAGATGGTTAGTGAAGGGCAATCTTGTTGTCCTATAGTTAATTAGAGAAAGGTGATCTTGTCCTATAGTTGGTTAGTGAAGGGTGATCTTGTTGTCCTAGAGTTGGTTAGTGAAGGGTGATCTTGTTGTCCTATAGTTAATTAGTGAAGGGTGATCTTGTTGTCCTATAGTCGGTTAGTGAAGGGTGATCTTGTTGTCCTATAGTTTTTTATTGAAGGGTGATCTTGTTGTCCTATAGTTGGTTAGTGAAGGGTGATCTTGTTGTCCTATAGTTGGTTAGTGAAAGGCGCTCTTGTTGTCCTATACTTGGTTAGTAGAGTATTGATCTTTTGGTCACATAATTTTTTAAGTGAATTTGGAATCTTGTTGTCGAATGGGTTGTTATTGGATTTCGCAGCTTGTTGTTTAATGGTTCTTTAATGAATTTGCAACCTTGTTTTTCCATAGTTGCTAAATGGATATGAAATATTGTTGTCCACAAGTTTATTGGATATCTTGTTGTCCCATAGTGGGTATGGAGACTTTAAATAATCCTGTTGTCCCATAGATAGTGGATTTGGAAAACATGTATTGTTGGCCTAAGATAGGTAGTGGTTTTGGTATCTTGTTGTTCATATGCATGTATAGTTATTGGATTTTTTATCCTGTTTTCTTAAAGATTATTGATTTGGAATATTGATGTCCGAAAATAGTCATAGGATTTGGCACTGTGTTGTCAATAGATAGTTGTTAGATTTGTAATCTTGTTGTCATATATTAAGTGTATTGTAAATCTTGTTGTCCATAGATAGTGGGTTGGAAATCTTCAAGACTTGTCCATAGATAGTTAATTTATTGGATACATTGTTGTCCCGCAGTTAACTAGTGTATTTGTAATCTTGTTGTCCCATGTGTAGTTAGTGTATTTGGAATTGTATTGTCCCATATATATTGTCCCATAGATATTGCCCCATAGATAGTTAATGTATTTGTTATTGTATTGTCTAATAGTATTTAAAGTTAAGAGGATTGTTTAATATTGTTGCTTCATAGCTGGATTGTGGATTTGAAATCTTTTCCAAAAGATAGTTAGTTGACTTTGAATAGCTGCTTAGAGGGTTGTTTATCTTGTTGTAACATACATGTAGTTGGTAAGAGGACTGTTTATCTTGTTGTCCTATAGTTGGTTTGAAGATTGTTTATCTTATTTCATAGTTGCTTAGAGGACTGTTTATCTTGTTGTCCCATAGTTGGTTTGAAGATTGTTTATCTTATTTCATAGTTGCTTAGAGGATTGGTTATCTTGTTGTCCTATAGTTGGTTAGAGGATTGTTTATCTTATTTCATAGTTGCTTAGAGGACTGTTTATCTTGTTGTCCTATAGTTGGTTAGAGGATTGTTTATCTTATTTCATAGTTGCTTAGAGGACTGTTTATCTTGTTGTCCTATAGTTGGTTAGAGGATTGTTTATCTTATTTCATAGTTGCTTAGAGGATTGGTTATCTTGTTGTCCTATAGTTGGTTAGAGGATTGTTTATCTTATTTCATAGTTGCTTAGAGGATTGGTTATCTTGTTGTCCCATAGTTGGTTTAATGATTGTTTATCTTGTTGTCCCATAGTTTGTTTATTGATTGTTTATCTTGTTGTCCCATAGTTGGTTAGAGGATTGTTTATCTTGTGATCCTTATTTTACAAACTTTTCCTGTGTTTACAGACTGGACAGAGAGCGTGTAGAGAGGGGTTCGGCAGGAGGGACACCTTCACGTGACACATGGAGACGTGGCGGAGATCGTGAGAAAGACGATGAGAAGTGGCGCCGTGACGACGGACCCCCCAAACGCGATGATGGACCTCCAAGACGCGATGATGGACCTCCAAGACGCGATGATGGACCTCCAAGACGGGATGATGGTCCGCCCATGAGGAGGGACGACAGACCCCCTATGAGGCGAGATGATGGGCCTCCAATAAGACGTGAACCTGCCGGAGGTGACAGATGGGGCAAGGATGGTGGAGGTATGAATACATTGAAAGTAGTTTGTAATCTTTTTATGCCTCCAGATTGAATGATCGGGGTATATTGGTTTTGGCCTGTCTGTCATTTAATGTGTGTGTCTGTCTGTCATTGTATGTGTGTGTCTGTCTGTCATTGTATGTGTGTGTCTGTCCCAAAACTTTAACCTTGGCCATAACTTTTGCATATATTGAAGTTAGCAACTTGATATTTGGCATGTGTGTGTATCTCATGGAGCTGCACATTTTGAGTGGTGAAAGACCAAGGTCATCCTTCAAGGTCAAAGGTCAAATTTTGAAGATAGCAACTTGATATTTGGCATGCATGTTTATCTCATGGAGCTGCACATTTTGAGTGGTTAAAGGTCAAGGTCAATGTCATCCTTCAAGGTCAAAGGTCAAATATATGGGTGGGGGCATTGTGTTTCACATACACAGCTAATGTTCAAAAGGCCTCAGAACTGTTTTTTTCAGCTAATTAAAAAGTTTATTTGAACTACCTCTTATGTTCTGACACTTATAAGTTTTTTAGTGTTGCATACGGTCAGTTACTTTTTGCTCTGTATTTTCTGTTGTCATGCTCTTCAATGTCACAGACAATTTTATTTGTTTCAAATTGTAAATCCCTCTCGGGCTCAGTATTTTCAATGGCATGACCAACGAATGTATCCATGTATCGCATTTTTGTGGTATCAGACGCAACTTATATCCTGTCAAAAGTTACCAATGTCCTTTTACGTCGCGATTAAGGTATGGACTGCAATAAAAAGTTTAAATGTCATAATATCAGATTGGCTTTTTATATTAAACTTTTTTTTTTTACATTCAGTTGAGAATTACCGATTTAAATTAGTGGCTTTGGGTTCAACTATGTTTCTAAAATTCTCTCATCGATATAAAATTAATATTAGTAATTCTTAATAAAATGCACACAATGCATGATTTATGGCCTAAAGGCTCTGAAAACTTGAACAGTTTTTAATATCAGATCCTCTTGTCACTATCAAACGATAATTTTATTTGTTTATTGTAGTTAGTTGGCTTTGATATACCTACTACACTGATTGTTCCATACGTTGTTCTCCTTCACTATAAAATCATGGCCAGTTACTTAATAGACTGATTGCAGCAACTGGGTGTATCCTCGTGGAAATTGTGCTTTTCATGCGTAATATTGTCAAAACATGTTTTCAACACATAAAACGCTATATAACACAGTATCTTTATCCTTACGGTGATTGAGTTCAGTCATTATTTAAACATTTATTGTACTGTTGATTAAAGAGAACTTCCGTACAAAATTGGATTAAGTGCTGGGCGTTGTGAAAACACGCTTAGCAGATAGACTGACCCATTATGTAGACTGCGATGTTTTGCCAAAGGGTAAAACGTGGGCACATGCAACTCTGGTATTATGGCCCATACTTACCAGTAATTCATTGTTCTGAATGTCATAATTGGTTAAATCAATATGTTCTTATAAATTAAATGGCAGAAATATAAATGAAGCAATGAAAAATTTGAGATAACAAACAACATCAATCACTTTAAACAAGGTATTTTCAATCTGAAATCAAACATAGAAGAAGATTAAACAGTTAATGAATTAAAATCTGTCAATGCGTACTTTGGAATATTTCATAATGTTTTTTTTTGCGTTGTATACACCGATGCATATTTTAATGAGGACCAAGTAACTGAAACACTGTCAGGCTTTTATGTTCTATTTATTAACAGGTAGCAGTTGGCGTGATCGAGCAAGCGACAGAGGGGAGAAGGATCTTGGAGGGGGTGGCGGCTGGAGAAGGGGAGGGGACGACCGTGGCCCTAGAGACGACCGCGGACCTAGGGACGATCGAGGTCCAAGGGACGACCGTGGCCCGAGGGACGACAGAGGTCCCAGAGATGATCGTGGTCCAAGGGACGACCGTGGCCCGAGGGACGACAGAGGTCCCAGAGATGATCGTGGTCCAAGGGACGACCGTGGTCCGAGGGATGATCGCGGCCCAAGGGACGATAGGCGAGGACCCCCGCCCCGGGACGACAGAAAGGGACCTCCTCCAATAAGGGATGACAAGGATTCATGGCGCAGAGGTACAATATTGGCACTGGTTTATAATTGACCATTTTATGGTAATAATTAACAATATATGGTAACAGCAAGGATTAATCTATGTCCACTGCCTGCGTCCTGAACAATTAAAATGGGAAAATATGCATCGTACCAAAATATGAGCGTCTTAGAGGAGACATACAAAATCTAGCGATGTTGGTGCATATTCTATGATTTGTGGAATTACAAATAAGCATAATAAAATTTGTAATCCGAAACACACTTTATAATTTCAGATGGTCCTCCTAGAGATAAACCAGCCTCCTCTTCTCAAGGTATGCATTTTCATTTTCAGAGTGTAAAAAAACAATACATGGATGAAATAATTACACTGCATATAATTATCTGTCATCACAGAAAGGCATTTCTGCCACCGTATTACACATAGAGCAAAACGTTGTGTGTTACATTTAGATTTATTTAGATTTTGTAATCAACTGAGAATCAAACACTATTTTATTGTTTGAATAGCATCCATACATATGCATACATATTGGTTGTAAAATTGAATCATCAGCCTTTGTCAGATGAAAAAGGAGGTTTATTTACAAAATATAAATCCGTCATTGCTCCCCCACAAATGAAGTTTAAGGGGTTATATAGGAGTGAGCTTGTCTGTCGGTCGGTCTGTCGGTCCGTATTAAGTGTCCCCTTTCTAATTCAAGTTGTTTTCATCCGATCTTCACCAAACTTGGTCAGATGTTTTATCTTGATGATAACTAGGTCAAGTTTGAATATGGTAATGCCGGGTCAAAAACTAGGTCTTGGGGTCACTTAGTGCGTTATAAACATTGAGCATGGTGTCTGCTCTCTAATTTCAGTAGTTTTCATCTGAGCTTCATCAAACTTGATCAGAAGTTGTATCTATATGATGTCTAGGCCAAGTTCCAACATGGGTCATATTCTGTGTCAATGCGGCATGTGGGGGTATTCGTCACATCTGTGACAAAGCTCTAGTTGTGCGTTTCTTTCCAGATCATAAGGAGGATGATGGCTGGACAACTGTCAAACGTTAAATATAATGTTGAAAAACCTAACATCAAGGAACAGTACAGTTTTTCGGAAGAATGGAAATTGTCAAAATTGGAAACAATTATAGCTAGTAATGTAAATGATCTTTTGTTCTGTTGTGTATACTGGGTTCATATTTTTCCAAAACAACAACAAAATATGTATCATGCTCTTACTGTTTAATTTCTTGATGAAGTTGACACAGTTTTGCAATACACAAAATTGTGGTATAAATGATGTACATTTTCATTGTTTGTAAACTAAAGTAATAGTTCTCATAATTTAAAATTAAAAAAAAACAACTAATTCCATGTCAGTTTTTGAAAACATAATTTCCAAAATAATACCATATTAAATTTCATGAGATTAATACATTAATTAAAAAGCCTCTTTCCCGTTATCAGCTCGTATTGAGTGTGCGTGTGTGCTTTTCAAACCTACTGTCACGCAAGATTAATTGTAATAATGATTGACTGACATTTGATAAGTACTGAAAATATGTATTTGATTTGTTGTCAAAATCGTGTATTGCTTATGTTAACTATCTTATTTTCTTTTGCATGATACCTAATTAACTAAAATACAGCTGACTTACCATCTACTCAGTATGTTAATCACGTGTTTATAGTGCTACAGAGACCAAGGACGAATATATTTATGTGGAAAACAATAGTGTTATATTGTATTTTATCCCCACTTATAGCCGTTACGTCGGCAGCGGGCCGATTATAGACGTCCTGTCCAGCTCTGTCATGTGTTATTGTCTATAGAATTCGAAATTGTGTACACGATGTTAAAATCAGGCCAGTGTACGAACTTGCGATTTCTTATTGTTTTGCGGGATTCACTCAAATCAATGTGGATTGAATAATTACATAATTACCATTTGATGCTCTTGCAAAAGTTTATTTAGAGGATATTTGTTGGATTCGATGGAATATCGATTTTATTTCATGAGTGATCATATAAAATAATATTTTCACGAGTGGCACAGCCACGAGGTAAAATATGCATTTTTTATGATTTCGAGTGAATTAAAATCGATATTCCATCGAATCCAACAAATTTTCTTTTTATTTTTTTCACCGTTAATTTACATTGTAAAAAAGTTTTACTGGATAATTCGCTGGATTTATGACGTCATTTCGTCGATAAAATGACGTCATTTCACAGTAAAACAGTGTAAAATATCGATATTTTTCACTGTTATTTTTCACTGTTTAAAACAGTGAAATACCAGTTTTATTTCACTGATATTTCTTTATATACCACCGGAGAGCATAAAATAAATATATTTTATACATTTTTAATTTTATACAAATATTAAAACCAAGACATGTTTGTGCTTTATGTTACATGACAGTTATTTAAATTTCAGATTTATACTACGTTTTTACACAATGCTGCAATTATGTGCTATTTTCATCTCGCATTGTGTTGCTTTTATACAAATATTAAATACCAAGACATGTATGTGCTTAATGTTTCATGTCGATTATTTAATTGCCGTTCAATGACAGTTGTAATTCTCCTATCTTTTCGTTCACCACCAATACAACATGTATTAATCTTTGATAATTTACACACATTATTGCACTGTGTTCGTTATCGTTACTATTGAATACTTCAGAAAGCAACTCTTGTCATCATTTAAATTTACTTTATTTAAGTCAAGTTCCCAAATGCCTTCTCAACACTCGAAGATACACATAGCAATATAAAGCAAATACTAAACATTATAACAATTCCGGTTGCAACTGTGGAACAGGAAATGTTTGGCAAATCCTCAACCAATATTTAAAAGAAAAGAAAAATATTGGACCAATCTATTCCAATCGTTCAAAACTAACAACATAACCGCTCGGCCAGTCTGCAAGACCAATTTAGCTTTATTTTCCGTTTAATTAAATTTGTTTTCTTGCCAGAAGTAATTTAATGAAAACAATAACTTTAAATAGCCTAAAACGCAATCGCAATGCCCATCACATAACGAAACTTATTTGCCAACACGTTTACATAATTTCTATTTAATTGATGCGAGACCTTTCAAACTGTCATGTAAACTAAAATCGGGTATCAGAGTGTTTTAATTCTCTGAAATATTGTACAAATAAATGTACTATCGCCTCGGGTATATTTTCGTGTTCAGCTATCTCCCATTATAATGACTTCCTACTTTTAGAAAATGCACTTTCGGTTTAACCTAAAGCAAGGTCTACTTTTTTGTTACATGTATCGTTTGATAACAATTATAAAGGATCTTTTTTACGGTATGTAACTTATTTCAAGTTTCTATTTTGAATTTATTTTATTCATGTACTTGCTCGTTATCAGAACATTAATAAATACAATGAGGTCGTCAGTTTTGAATCACTAACGAAATAATAAATGGTTGTTAACAGCGACCGATTTTATATTGAATATAGGGTATAAGACAGATAATTTCAAGCTTGATTATGCGCTTACCTTTATTGAAAGTCAAATATAAATAAGTGTTAAAGATTTCAACGATCATCAAAATATAAGTGGGAATTAAAGTTTTCAACGATCGTACAGTATCTCAAATTACAATGTTCGCCAATAGCGAATCACGTGACAGCAGGTTAGATCTACTTCATAACAGAACAAACTATGACTGTCAAAATAGACCATTTTACACCAATACGATATTTAAAACAAAATAACAAGAGAGAAAAACCCATATTTGACCGTTTGTGCGAAAACCCGGTGACGTGCACGTGTATTTGTTGTATCTCGGATTTACCTGTGCAAAGAGGCTGGGACATAGAGGATTTTGAAACAGAAAATAACACGAAAGAGTATTATAAAAAGTGCTGTTTCGATTTAGCCTGTGTGATCCACATTGGTTAATCCGAGATAACAATTTATGCAAATGCACTTTACCCGGTTTTCTCACCGAGTTGCTCATGTTGCTGTCCCGTACCGGATTTACATGGATTGCACTGTCTGGTACAAATGGTAGTAAAATAAAGGTAAATAAACAAATACCATATAATTATATAATCCGAAAATCTACTTCCCATTTTGATTTTTATTAACCAGGTTTTCCGAAGGAAAAAACTTGTTATTAGATTGGCGAATGCGGGCGGGCCGGCTGGCTGGCGGGCGGGCGGAACAAGCTTGTCCGGGCCATAACTATGTCGTTCATTGTCAGATTTTAAAATCATTTGGCACATTTGTTCACCATCATTGGACGGTGTGTCGCGCGAAATAATTACGTCGATATCTCCAAGGTCAAGGTCACACTTTGAGTTCAAAGGTCAAAAATGGCCATAAATGAGCTTGTCCTGGCCATAACTATGTCATTCATTGTGAGATTTTAAAATCATTTGGCACATTTGTTCACCATCATGGGACGGTGTGTGCCACGAAAGAATCACGCCAATATCTCCAATGTCAAGGTCGCCACGACTAAAAATAGATTTTTTTTAAAAACAAACTTACAAAGGGGGTTAATTTTGTTTGTTCATTTCAAAAGTTCAGTTTAAGTTTTCTCCCTTTATCAGATTTTTTTTTCACAATGAAAACCTGGTTTTGTGACAATTTTGTCCCTTGTTCCATTAAAGTTTACTGAAAACATATTTTATCTTTGACTGATGTGTACTTTTCACTTGACACAATTGTCGCCTTATCTCTCGGAAAATATTTATATGGTTCGAGTGAAAATGCTGTAACAACATCACAGAACAATATAACAAAAATAAACTATGTCTACGTTCTGGTTGTCAAGTCACACATGCTTTACAATAATCAGCATTGTTAAGCAATTATTACAGTAATAACATTTATAAAAAATAGACAACATTGTGATACGATAAATACAACACATAACGTACGTTGCATTTAATTAAAAAAGAGATTACAACAATACAAATGTTATCAAATTGATGTATCACTTACCTGTAATAACAACGCAGAACAACATACCAGCGATATAGGCCTAATATGTTTATGTTCTGGCGGTCAAGTGGCAAATGCACGGTTACTTGCGCTTGTCACATGATCAGCGCCGCGAAATAGTCATGCGTGTAATAGGTTGAAGTAATTAAAACTGGTGTTTTGTAGTCTGAACTGTAGTAAAAGTTTGGAAAGAATTAATGTTAATAGTAAACTAGAAGGATATTGATTTCGTATGTTGAGATTTTGTAGAGACAAAAGGATTTGTTAATTTATTCTATGACACTAATGTTAGCAACAACAATGACCTAATTAAATAGCTGTATGATAGTTCCATACAGTTTGTGACATGTATATTTCGGAACTGAAATTTTCAGCAGTGTGTCTGTTTCGCGTTTTTTAATTTACAGTTTAAATGCTAATTGTTTTCCGATTTTTTAATTAAAAAAACACTGAAATCATAACCACGATCACTTTGCTTAGGAAATGTGTTAAGATAATAATCGGTTTTTATCACAGATCAATTCATGCGTATGCAGAATTTTGCCGTCTGTTTAAAAATGTCAATGAGCGTTTCAATGAATAAGCTTTTTGTATTTTTTTTCTACCATTTACTTCCGTTTTATTTAGAACAAGGGATGTGTTTGTCAGAAACACAATTCCCCTTTCTGCGCCGCTTTGAAGCCATATATTTGACCTTGAAGGATGACCTTGACCTTTCAGCACTCAAAATGTGCAGCTCAATGAGATACACATGCATGCCAACTATTGCTATCTTTAATATTGCAAAAGTTATGACCAATGTTAAAGTTTCGGGCGGACGGACAGACTGACGGACGGACTGACGACAGACGGACAGACTGACGGAAATTTAAAAAACTATATGCAATCCTTCGGGGGCATAAAAACATCAAACGGTATTGTTTATAACTGAACAATTTAGTTTAGTAATAATGTTGTTTGAAAGTGTTGAATTAAATGCAATTTTAGGAACGTTGATTTTTCGGAAGTGACGACCACACTATACAAAACGTCGACATTTAATTTATATTTACATCACAGGGGGTGGAAAAGGTGAAGGGATATTTAAAAAAAGGTTGTCTTTTGACCTAAAATATCAAACATTAATTTTTTTTTTCTTCTAACTTTCTTGAATCATATTCTTATTTTATAAGAGAGCTCTTTAGTTACGATATATACATGTATCACTTTGAAGCATAGAATGGCGAATTTTCATCACACCACAATCGATAAACACGTACCTTAAAGGTTTGGGATTCAAGTTGATATTTAGGTTAAAGTTTAAATGTCAGCTTTAAGTTTACATATACTGTTTATCATCTACAGATCTTCAACATGAAATATGTCTTTGTTGTCCTCATATCAGGCGACTGTGAGAAAATGTAAATTGTTATATTAAAAAAAAAGAACATATTATAATATTAAAGCGAACGTACAGTTGAATGCGCAGTTATGGAGGGAACTAGTTGTATGGGACTGGTTCTTTATTGTAAGGGCTAAGTCATTGCAGATCTCTGGTCCGATCATACAGGAAAAGGCACTGAGCTTTGATAAGTTACTTAGTAACTTTAACGCGTCTAATGGATGATGTGTCAATTTCCCCTCTAAAGCGGAATCCTTTCTAAACCGGAATTTCCTCTCTGTCCCGCGGTTGTCCGGCTAAGAGGGGTTCCACTGTTTATGCTGTTACATAAAATGTGTTAGTATTTCTTCAATACATATTTACACTTACACTTGTATTTGTCATCATATCTATGCGTTTCTACAATTATGTGGGTAGTACTCCAATCATTAATTCTGAATGAGACTTATTTTTATAATCAAAGATAAGACATACCATTAACGACTGCGGTTAGACCATCTAGATCTAGAGTGTATTTTGCTTATTACTTATCAAATTTTCAAAATTTCAGATTAATCTTCAGTTCAGGAAATGGAGACAAGGGCAGTGGAATGTGGACTCTGCTTTGTTGATAAGGTTGTAGGGATTTGCGAAAACTGTGAGTGCAAACTGTGCGATACCTGTTTTAGGAATCATACCAGAGCAAAAATGTTCAGTACCCATATAATATTTCCCATTGAAGAATTAAATTAACAAAATAAAATGTCAAAGTTTGAAACTGCAATATCAACTGATACAGGAGTAAAGTCGCCAGTCGATACTGATACTCACAAGCAGAAATGTAAAGACCATTCTGATGAAAACCAGTCGTTTTATTGCGAGACACACGATGTCTGTATTTGTGGGCGTTGTGTACTTTCAAATCATACATCTTGTTTGGAATCGGTGGTTGATTTGAACAATATCCAACACGACGCAGAGAACATGCATATACGTGTGTCTACATTGCAGTCTAAATTGCAAGAGTTGGACGAAGAAATAGATCGCATTATGGTCAAAATAGATGAAAATCGACGGGTGAATGATAAATGTAAATCAAGCTCTGCAAAAGAGATACATGAATTTCACGAGGCGTTAGTCGATCAACTTAAAATATTGATGACAAAAGCAGAAAAAGAATGTGATGACTTACACAAACAAAATACAGACCTATTGGATGAAACGGAACTTAAATGTAAGGACCATAAACAAGTTCTGCTTCATCAAATGGAACTTTTAGATGAGCTGGAAAATAAAAAGCATTTTCAGCATTTATTTTTAGCAATTAAGAGAAATGGAAAGAATATCGATTTATTAAAAGATAAAAATACAATTTGTAGACATGAAAGCAATATTAAAGAATATGAGTTTGTTCGTAACCTAACCTTGGTGGACAAATTCAGTGAAAATCAGCAGATGGGAACATTTACGATTGCTTGCGATGGAAGCGATGAAGTTATTGAACATGTTGACGAAGTAGGTTGATTGAGGCGAACTGCGCCAGTAAGGAATAACTGCCAGATAGTCAATGATGAACTGGTTTATTTAACTCACAAGTGGATACAACAATTTGGTGAAAAACGCAGTTTCAAAGGCAAACTTCCAACAAAGGGGAGTAACTCATGGGAATATACCATGATAACATAACAGTGGTGTAAGGGAGAGAACTCGTACTAATTATGTACTGGCGGAACCTCTTTTCCTTCAAATGAACACAACTCATACTTCATATAATAACACATACAAAATCAGTACAGGATTAGAAAATTAAACCCAATAGATTAAAAATGTCTAATGATAGAAACACAATATTTAACTTCTAAAACTATTAAGTACATAACATGTATCTTGCATATTTAGAATTTGCATCATAAAACCAAGGATAAGAAATCATTGAACAAGTCAGTCATATATACAAAGAGAACCAAACACTATTGAACATGACAAACAAACTTGCACCACTCTAATCATTCTAATACATAATCATCAAGATATTTTGGAGGCTGTCGTGAGCGTTGAGGTCTTTGCGCTGGCTCAGTGTAACCGGGCGAGGTCATACTCATAGAACTTGTTTCTGGAGACACGTGTACTTGGGGGGGTTCACAAAATGATGACGTCATATCCGGCTCATACACAATAATTGGAACTGGTTCTACATTTTCTGGCGTAGTCAATGTTGCTGGAATGCTTGAAGGTGCTGGGGGACCACTATCAGTTGGTGAATGAACACATTCGTCATCAGACTCATGGTCTGGGTCGGAGTACACTAAAGGCCTTTCGCAACACATTTTATCATACGGAACACGGTAACACTCGCTTCGTTTAACTTTATAGGATGAAGCCCGTAACTGATTTCCTGAGAACTTTTTAACAAAGCACCACTCTTCATCGCACGACACAACTAGATACCTATTGCGAGCTTTCAATTTGCTTTTATCTGAGATAAGATACACTAAATCACCGACACTTACATCACCAACACGTACCGGAATACTAGCCTTGGACTTAGATTTTTCACTGTGGGGGTGATTTTTCATACGTGAATCATGCCGCTGGAGGATCACATCACGGTCAGACACAGGGAGTTGAACATGAGTGAACTGAGAGCGTTGGGTCCACAATTCACGGGAAGACAGGCCCGTATGGCGTAGACGTGAATTCAACCTTGCGACTACAATAGCAAGGCCCATGCAAGTAACGGGGCCTCCACCTGGTTCATACCGCAACAACTCATTTTCTAGCTCTTGTATAGCCTTTTCAGCCACAGGATTCTTGTTTATGTTCTTAACACGGCCGATCTCCAACACGATGTTGAGACGTTTCAAGGCTTCGTCGCTTTGCAAAGATGCAAAACCCGGGGCGGGATCTACACGAATAACTGCAGGGGGACCGTCTAATGGATGGAGCTCAGTACACAAACACACTAAAGCATCTCTTAAAGTGTCCCTTTTTTCGTCAGGAATAAGACAGGCTTTAGTATAAGAGGTAACACTCTCACGCACGACTAGAATAGTTTGTTGATTACGTTTCAGTACATCTGCGGCGAACGACATGCCAACAACTTCTGGAGGGTCTTCGCTTGTATGCTTTATAGCGGATTCTGGTAATGACTGTAATGAAGCACACAAGTGGCACTGCCGAGTTACAGTTTCAATAGAGCTACTCAAGTCCAACGCGTAAAAGTGACGCTTCATCACAAGTTCAAGCTGGTGCTTAGATGGATGGTCTAACTTAATGTGTAGAGCGCTGACCAATCCGTCTAAAACGGCACGAGGAACAACTATCAACTCAGATGGTGGCAATAAAGGGTCACTGCGTTTTACCACCAGTAAATTATCTCTGGCGATTGATGCGACTTGAAGATAACGTTTAACATCTTTGATCTTTGTTAGTTTTTTAGAGGGACGAGTACCTTGTTTGAGATGCGCGTGTGTACGTCGCAGATCTGGACACTCGGATTGAATTTGAAGCCACGAGGATCTTGTAGCAAACGGCAAACGCGATGTTCCATTCACAATACTGTCAATGCAGACGTTACGAACCACAGAGTCTTCAGTATTACAGATAAATGTACAGATTTGACAGGTTGGCACAGAACACTCGGGGGCATTCCTACTTGCAAAGTCTGACGGCACATTGGCAGAGCCAGCAAGATGTCTGACGCTTATCTGGAAACGACTCACAGTTGACAAAAATGACGTCACTCTCGGACTAGCGGAAAACTCACCGCGACATAGCTTCTCTACAGCCTGTACGCAAGGCTGACTGTCAGTAAGTACACAAGCCGACACAGTAGACTGTATTATGTAAGGGCTAAAGTGTTTAACGGCGGACGCGATGCTCAGAGCTTCGATTTCACACGGAAGCCAAGTGACTTGATGTTTCCGCAGCTTGGCACTGAAAAAGCCTGCCAAGTGCAACTTGTCATTTCTCATCACATACAGGGTTGCTCCTATACCACGCTGAGACACGGAACCATCGGTAACTATCCACAAATGATCTGTGGGTCTCGGTATGACAATCGACTTATGATTATGCAGTGCTGCCTGTGCATCTTTGAATGATTTTAAAAAGGAGTCCGTCCACTCCACCTTGTCATGCGACTGTTTACCAGCGGCTAGGTCGTCTAGTGGGCTAACATATCGTGAACAGTTTGGCAACACACGCCCGAGAACCTTGTACGCACCGATGAACGAACGCAACCCTTTCACAGTATCTGGAGGTGTACACAAAGACAACGGGGCAATACGGTGAGGACTTGCAGATAACTGGCCAGCAGACCAAATCCATCCAAGAATTGTAGTGGACTTCGGACAGATTACAGTCTTGGATGGTGCTAGACGCAACCCACATCGAGACAAGGCGTCTAAAACACGCTCCCACTTGATCAATAGATCATCGACAGAGTTAGCGCCACAATAAAGGTCATCGGCAAGTTTTGCGACAAACCCTTCTTGAACGAAATCTCCGAGTACACGGCACATCAGTTCTTCAAGAGCTGTTTCTGATCCGGGCATTCCCATAGCACAACGAGTGTATACTCTAACACCGCGAAATGGAGTTGCTACACCACAATATTTCATTGACTGCTTTGACAGTGGTATCTGATAAAACGCACTTGTTAAGTCCGACTGTATTATATACCTCCATTGTCCTATTGTGCGTAGAGTGGAATCAACATCGGGCATCAGACTAGGTTGAGGCTTGCTGTATCGTCCAACATCGGAAAACGCAGTGACTAGTCTGTATCCGCCCTGTGGTTTTTTCACTAAGAAGGACGGGTTTAGGTATTCAGCCGTCACACCTACATCTTCTGGGCGACTGAAAACTCCTTGACTCTCTAACTCATCAAATTTCTGTTGGAGTTCGACAAGCTTGTCCTTCGCGTATTGTGGCACCCGTCCTTTACGCTGGGGAGGTTGTACAGGGCCCATGTTGATAACGGCTTTAAAGTCACCAACGGCACCGTTGTACCCGGATATATCCGACGCAAACACATCGTCATACTTATCACCCAATATCAAAAACTTCATGCGTTGTTCATCTGTCAATACTTTATCAGGGTCAGTTGAGATGCATGTTGTATTAGACATGTGTAATTTGGGAACTGATTGATGGCTAAGCTGTGTTCCTGTAATGGGTGTAAGAACCCCAACTTTCATTGTCTCTGTATTCCTTATGAAACCAACATGTTCATGCCTTAACACTCGCTGTGGTTCCTGTGTCTCGTTGGCGATTCTGATGCAACCGCCAACTGATTCGATAACCTGCGGTTTTATCCAGGAAATACCAGAGTCATGTTTGGGCTCAATCGCCACAGTGTCCTCAGGTCCAATATCAGACGGCACATTCAACTCAATGAAGGAACCTGGCCATACGACAGATGACGTAGACTGAGCTCGTAAGACAAAGGCTTGGGTGCGTCGTACGCGGTCACTTGGCGAGTCAGATTTGGAGGAGCCATAATTAACATGTTCAATGCCGCCGATCAGTATTTCATGTTTAGCAGGTCGAATTGAAATGTCATTGGTACACATAAATGGTATCCCCGCTAGAACATCGACATCTAAGTCATTCACTACTAGAGCCTCTAATTTCAGATCAGTGTCACCTCTCGAGACATAGAAATGTGTCTCCCCAATGATTTGTAATGGAGTGACACCATCAGCCTGGAGCGCGCTCTGGTTTGTTTTCGTCACCGGAGCTCCAATGTACTGCACGACTGAGCTTTTTATCATGCTAACCTCAGCCCCACTGTCCAATGTCAACAATATGGGAAACTGTCTATAGAACGTTTTCAAGACTGGTGACTGTTTGGTGCTGACGCGTCGCGAACAGTGAGTTACAACTGGTTGCAAACTATGGGTTTCAGAGTCCAATGTATCATCATGACTAATATCCTCGTTTTCGTTAGAGTATGTAGTGAAGCGGATTTTTTCAGATGATTTCATGTACTTTCTATCTTCCTCTGGTAAGTATGTACACTTACTCAAAAAATGCTGGAAATTCGGTCTTTTTGCTTGCTTGCATATTGGGCAAGTTGGTCGCTTAGGTGGTAATTTCCGTTGGAAAGATGACCTGAGTACCTTCGCATCAGCAAGAGAATGAACTTCATCGAGTAGGCTAGAGATCGCCAACGATATTTCGGGTTTAAGGGATGCAAGCGTTCTAGATCTAAGATCTGTTGCGTACTTTTGTTTCACTAATGCCGGTAGATTTGGATGAATCAATCGTAACCATGTCAAGACTATCATATTCTCGACAGTAGGGGTCAGTTCCTCATCTTGATCTGGGACTTCGCCGTGGTGAGTTATCAATCCACCCCCTTTCAAAAGGTTGTCGTCCACAAAGCTAGACAACCTCTGGTATAGATCCTCAGGACGTTCGTTGGGATCTAAATGGATCTGATCTAGGTCTAAAAAATGTCCGCCTGTAGATTGGAAACCAAAATGTAATCGAATTGACTGCCATATGTTGTTAATGCTGACTGAATTTCGCACTATAGTGTTTCTTGCAATAATAGGGCAGTAATTGGCTATTTGACCCAACATAAGCTCAAGTTGCGCCACTTTTTGAGCAGCAGTACGACCTCCCTCTCCGCCATCATCTGTGAAACCGCGTAGGGGATTAGCTGCTGTTTTACGACCCCAAGTAGTTCCATCTACCAAGAATGTTGCAAAATTAGGATCTAGAGACAATGTGTATTGTAGATTTTGGCGCCATGCCTCAAAGGTAGTAATACTTTCAGTTCTTGTTAACTGCCACTGTTTAGGGGCACGGTTGGTATGGGCCATGGTGAAATGCGAAAACACAAACTGTCAGAGTTCACAATAGAGGGTGTTAAACTGTTCCAAGTTCACATTTGATGTACAGTGACTTTTACTGCTCTATCTGTTTATGATTTGCAATGTTCCTTTCCGATTAGATGTTTTGTAGATGACCGTAGGTTCGTATACAGTGCTGCCACCACGCCAGTAAGGAATAACTGCCAGATAGTCAATGATGAACTGGTTTATTTAACTCACAAGTGGATACAACAATTTGGTGAAAAACGCAGTTTCAAAGGCAAACTTCCAACAAAGGGGAGTAACTCATGGGAATATACCATGATAACATAACAGTGGTGTAAGGGAGAGAACTCGTACTAATTATGTACTGGCGCTGTTTTATTTGTTCTTATATCACACTATTAAATTGTATGCATATATCTTACACATATATTATACAATTAACAATTATTACTGAATTAGTACAGATAGATAAACACTTGTACAAATACCAGTACGTATACCAATAATTCTATAGTACTAGCGTGCTTACGTTGATCAAGCTATTGCATGTGATAATTTAATAAATCATTTATTAAATGGTTTACATGGGTTACGCATTTGATGGTTACATCGTCGCTTCTTTTAAGCTCACCTGTGCTAATGCACTGGGGGAGGGGGGGGCCTTGTTGGACCGCCTGTTGTTCATCATGTTTCGTCCTTGAGTAAACGTTTCTTTTAAGCGACATGTTCTGTAAAGTTGCATATATTCAATTCAAACCTTGAATTATTGGTGTTTGAGTGACCCTCTTTCAATGCTGTTCAAATCGTTCTGATCTTCTGCATATATAGGTAACACGATAAGAAAGCAACATAATACTTACACATTTCTCAAGCGAATACATTTTAAACTTTATATAATTATATTGTTAATTCATTCCCGTGAAGAGCTGCGCAAGACACGATTTGAATGTGCATTTATCCATGCATTTTTTAGTTATGTGACCCTGAACTAAGGTATGGGCAATGTAGAAAAACATTTAAAACAAACTCACCATGAAAAGTATCCGTGAAATTTCAAAACATTTGGTCCTTAGCGCCACCTCGAAAGTAGCATCGGCTCATTCATTAATGCATCGCAAAAAAGAGGTGGCGCCCATGATTAACGGCAATGTACTATTTCAATTAAAACGATGCTTTTTGTATGTTCGGTCACGTTTGGGACAAAGCTCTAGTTTTAAAGGGACACACGACATTGAAGTCAACAATAAATTATCGCCCTACCATATTAAGATATAACAATATATTACACTGAAAAAGTATGTCCTCCAATAATAAAAATATATATGTATATTGGGTCAAACATGGATATTTTTTGTTAATTGTCTGCATTTTGAGAGATGATAAAACATCATACTATATCGAATACAGGTGCGTGAAGTTGACACTGACATCGACAATCAACATTCGACATTCGAATATCGAGCTGGTGCGTAAGCATAATTATTTGGCCAGTCTTGAAAAAGCCAAATAAGATTTTCTTTTCCAAGAAATGCCGAGCAGTTTTGTTTTAATCAATTTCCTGTACTTTTCCCGAATTGTTGCATGTTTGTGTTTACCTTCCTGGCCTGTGTTCAAAAAGCCTTGTTAGTTTACCTTTTCTTCTCCAAGAAATCCAGAGCAGTTTTGTTTTTTGAACTTCCTGTTCATTTCCTTAAATAAGCCATATTTTTGTTAACCTGGCTTCTAAATCACATTTATTGTCAATATACAATTTTGCAAGATTCCTATGTTAAATTATTATTAGTTGTTAAATACCTTTATGGTTTTTTTAATCTGCACTAAAAAAATGGAAAACTGAATAGTAGGCTGTCATGATTTAACCAAAGTAATTTAGCTGCAACTGTTTTTCTCATAAAAATGTAACTAAATCCTAGATGCTAATCCTAATGGTAATTTGGTATTTGTTTTATTTTTATTCGAGCTTTAAGGTGGGCTAATGTAAAATTAAAGTTGTCTCAAAATTGTTGTCGATTTCATGTTATCAATCTCAAAAGGAAATTTTCCCTTTTGTTATAAAAGTGTTTTTTTTGCAATAAGTATTAGAAAATGACAGAAATGGTAGAGAAAAAGATAAACAGGCTTCTTAGAATAGTATTTGATCACCTTTGTTTCTGTTTTTAAGGTCAAAAATCAGTTATGAAATGTCAGAAAATGTACATTTTATTTGAATTAAATTAAAATCAATTTTGAATACAAAACTTTTTTGTTCAATAATTGATCTTGTTTATGTCTTCAATGACTTTTAGATTATGTGTTTCAGATGTAAAGGCAAGTGGAAGAGAACATCCGGCCAATCGGCCTGAATCTTCAGCACCGCCACCATTTAGCGGTAAATGGAAGTTATGAATCCTTTAATCTGTACTTGACATAAAAGAAAAAGTGTGACTATAACATACTGCATACTACCTCTATGTAAAATCAGCAATTTTAATGAAAATATGCAATAAATTTCATTCAACAGTAATTATTTCAATATGAAATCATGAAAGTTATGAATTGTATTGCATTTACTAAATGAAGAACCATCCCAATAAAATTGAAGGAATCACTTGTTGGTAAGTAAAGTAACATTAATCTTGGTTTCCCAAAAGTTTCATTGTTGTAACCATTTGATAACTCAGAATATAATTATTAAGTAAGTAGTGCATTTCTGTACTTTGTAAGACTATTAAGTTAACCAAACATATATATCAAATATGCCATACCTTTTCTGAAATGGTCGGAAAAAATGTGACATCTATTTATAGCATACATGGTGACAAATTCAAAATAGATCTTTATCCCTTATATAATCAACAACACTTCGCAAGCTAGTGTATTATAAAGTCGGCAATAAATGGATAAGTAATTAGCAAAAGGGGGTTGAATTGCAACTTAGATAATTTATTATAAAACAGCCATGATTAAAGAATGTTGAGAAAAGTTGTCTTATTTCGGGTTTTTGGGAAAATGATCCCTTGATTGAGACGTATGGCGTGTGTGATGCATACCCGGGTGTACTCAAACAATTGAAACAATTAAAAATGAAATTTATTTATTTAAACTTACAAGAATACTGGTACATTATTTTAATATTTATTAGCTCACCTGAGCAGACGTGTGCAGAGTCAGATATTTGGTCAATTTATGTGCAGCATTAATTTTAATGCTTGCCAACGTTAAGCTTGTTGCCACTATAGAGGCCACATGATTTTTTCAATGTTGTTGAAACCTTGTCAGAATGTCTTCGATCTGAAATCAAACATAGAAGAAGATTAAGCAGTTCATGAATTTAACATATGTAAATGCGTGCTTTGGAATATTAAATGTTTTTTGTGCGTTGTACGCACCGATGCGTATTATATGAGGACAAATTACCGGTAATTAAAACACTCTAAGGCTTTTATGTTAAATTGATTAACAGGTAGCAGTTGGCGTGAACGAGCAAGCGTAAGAGGGGAGAGGGATCTCGGAAGGAGTGGCGGCTGGAGAAGAGGTGGGGACGACCGTTGGCCTAGAGACGACCGCGGACCTAGGAACGATCGTGGCCGTAATGACGACCGCGGTCCCAAAGATGATCGTGGTCCAAGGGTTGATCGAGGTCCTCGGGATGATCGTGGCCCCAGGGACCAGCGTGGCCCAAGGAATGATTGGCGGGGACCCCCGACCCGGAACGACAGAAAAGGACCTCCACCATCAAGGGATGACAGGGATTCGTGGCGCAGAGGTACAATATTGGCACTGGTTTATAATTGACCATTTTATGGTAATAATTAACAATATATAGTAACAGCAAGGATTAATCTATGTCCACTGCATGTGTCCTGAACAATGGAAATGAGAAAGTATGCATTGTACCGAAATATGAGCGTCTTAGAGGAGAAATTCAAAATCTAGTGATGTTGGTGCGTATTCCGTGATTTGTTGAATTACAAATAAGCATAACTAGATTTGTAATCCGAAACCCACTATATTATTTCAGATGGTCCTCCTAGAGATAAACCAGCCTCTTTCTCTCAAGGTATGCTTTTTTTATTTTCAGAGTGTTAAATATTATACATGGATGAAATAATTATACTGCATATAATTATCTGTTATCACAGAAGGGCATTTTTGCCACCGTATTACATATCGAGCAGAACGTTGTGTGTTACATTTGGATTTATTTAGATTTTTGAATCCTCTGAGAATCAACACATTTTTGGTCGTTTGCTTAGCATCCAAAATGCATACATATTGGACTTAAAATTGAATAATCAGCCTTTGTCGGATGTAAAAGGAGGTTTATTTATAAATATAAATCTGTAATTGTGCGTTTCATTCCAGATCATTAGAAGGAGGATGGCTGGACAACTGTCAAACGTTGAATGTAATATTGAAAAACCAAACATCAAGGAACAGTACAGTTTTATTGAAGAAAGGAAATTGTCAAAATTGTAAATAATTATAGCTAGTAATGTAAATTATCTTTTGTTCTGTTGTACATTAAAAATGACAAAGCCTCTTTCCCATTATCAGCTCGTATTGAGTGGGTGTGTGTGCTTTTCAAACCTACTGTCACGCAAGATTAATTGTAATTATGATTGACTGACATTTGATAAGTTGAAGCACTGAAAATATGTATTTGATTTGTAGTCAAAATCGTGTATTGCTAATGTTAACTATCTTATTTTCGTTTGCATGATACCTAATAAACTCAAATACAGCTGACTTACCATCTACCCAGTATGTTAATCACGTGTTTATAGTGCTTCAGAGACTAAGGGCAAATATATTTATAACGTCAAAAGCAGACATTAAGACAAAATGAAGTAAACCAAGGGTATTGATACAAATTATGCTTACCGGATATAAACAGGTTAACAATTTAGAAGTCGAAATTGTGTACACGATGTTAAATTAAGGCCATTATACGAACTTGCGGTTCTTTCGATTAAAATATTATCATGCAATTTGTAGTGTATACTGTTTACCAGTATTTTGATGCCCCCTTCTTCGAAGAAGAGGGGGTATATTGTTTTTGGCCTGTCTGTCATTCTGTCCCAAAACTTCAACCTTGGCTAAAGTTTGATAACTTTTGCAATATTGAAGGTAGCAACTTCATATTTGGCATGCATGTGTATCTCATGGAGCTGCACATTTTGAGTCGTAAATAGTCAAGGTCAAGGTCATCCTTCAAGGTCAAAGATCATTGTATTTTTCTTTCCTAAAACTTTACCCTTTGTTAATATTTGGTCATAACTTTTTGAAATATTGAAGATAGCAACATGATATTTGGCATGCATGTGTATCTCATAAAGCAGCACATTTTGAGTGGTGAAAGGTCAAGGTCATCCTTCAAGGTCAAAAGTCAACAAATACAATCCAAGGCAAGTAATAAGCTTTAAAAGGGAGATAATTTCTAAACCTGCCAAATGATATATTGAAATTCTATTTCTAAGTGGCGCAATAGGGCACATTGTGTTTCTGACAAACACATCTCTTGTTTTTTTAGCTCACCTGAGCACAACGTGCTCATAGTGAGCTATTGTGATCGCCTTTTGTGCGTCGTCAACATTTACCTTGTTAACACTCTAAAGGTCACATTTATTGTCCAATCTTCATGAAACTTGGTGAGAACATGTGTCTCAATAATATCTTGGACGAGTTCGAAAATGGTTCCGGTTGGTTGAAAAACATGGCCGCCAGGGGCGTGGCAGTTTTCCTTATATGGCTATAGTAAAACCTTGTTTACACTCTAGAAGTCACATTTTTAGTCCAATCTTCATGAAACTTGGTCAAAACATGTGTCCCAAAAATATCTTGGAGGAGTTCGAAAATGGTTCCAGTTGAATGAAAAACATGGCCGCCATGGGGCGGGGTAGTTTTCCTGATATGGCTTTACTGTATGGTAAAACCTTGTTAACACTCTAGAAGTCACATTTGTGGTCCAATACTCATGAAACGTGGTCAGAATATTTGAACTAATACTATCTTGGCTTAGTTCAAAAATGGTTGAGATCAGTTGAAAAACATGGCCGCCAGGGGGCGTGGCATTTTTCCTTAAATGGCTATTTACTACAAAACCTTGTTAACGCTCTAGAAGTCACATTTATTATCCAATCTTTATGAAACTTGATCAGAACATTTGTTCTAACAATAGCTCGAGTGAGTTTGAAAATGGTTATGGTTCGTTGAAAAACATGGCCGCCAGGGGGGGCAGTTGTCCTTATATTAGTGAAAACTTGTTGACACTATATTAGCCACATTTATTGGCCAATCTTCATGAAACTTGGTCAGAACATTTGTCCCAATGAAATTTTGCCAGAGATTAAAGCTGGGTCATATGACCTCAAAAACTAGGTCACAAGGTCAAATATAAAAAAAACATGTTAAAAGTCACTTTTCTGGTCCAAAATAATCTTCATGAATCAGCTTGCATTTTTTTCAGAATAGTCTAGTTCCTTTGGCTTTCAGGTGAGCGCCTTAGGGCCTGATGGCCCTCTTGTTTTAAATTCTTAGAAAAGTTTAACCACATGAATTTATTATTTTGTGGATTAAAAAGTACATATGATGATCTTGCAAACGTTTATATAATATATATGGCTATGTTCATCTTCAATTTTTTTCATTTTATACAAATATTAAAAACCAAGAAATGTATGTGATTTATCTTACATGACAATTATTTAAATTTCAGATCAATACAACTCTTACACAAGGCTGCAAAACGTGCTATTTTCATCTCGCAATATGTTGCTTTTATACAAATATTAAATACCAAGACATTGTTTCATGTCGATTATTTTAATTTCAGATCAATTAAAAATTGTAATACATGTACTCTTCACTTCTCGTTTATCTGTAAGACCACATATATGAATCTTTGATAAAACAAAAAATGTCGGAAATGACATTCGGAAATGACCGATTTCGGATTTAAAATGTATAAATAATCGTTGGTACTTGAATTCGTGGTTCAGCGGACCAACGAAATCCACAAAAATTCGTGCCACACGAAATTTAATGGTTTTACAGTAATTATTGTAAATAACACACATTATCGCACTGTGTTTGTTATCGTTATTATTGAATACTTCAGAAAGCAACTCTTGTCATCATCTGCATTTCCTTCATTTAAGGCAAGTTCCGAAATGCCTTCTCAAAACATTACAATACACATAAATTTAATTCTTTTGTTTCAAAAACAATAGAAAAACATTGGGTCAATCTGTTCCACTTGTTCAAAACTGACAACATAACCGCTCGGCCAGTCTGCAAGACCAATTTAACTATATTTTGCGTTTCATTAAATATGTCTTCCTGCCACCAGCAATAAAATGAAAACAATATCTTTAAATAGCCTAAATTATTCATCAGTATTTCAACTCTACACAGTAAAGACTTATGCCGAGCTAACCAATAAAATTACGCTATATTAAAACGTACAATGCCATTTCAAAGTCCATCAAAGAACGAAACTTATTTTTCAACTCGTTTACATTATTTCTATATAATTGATGCGAGACCTTTCAGACTGCAATGTTCACAAATGATCGGGTACTAGCGTGGTGTTATTCTCTGATCAATTGTACAATTAAGTGTACTATAGTCTCTGATATATTTCGTGTCCAGTTATCTCCCGTTATTATCACTGCTTATTATTAGAAAATTCACTTTCGGTTTAACCTATAGGCCTACATTTGTGTTACATTTATCGTTAAATAACAATTATACAGGATCACCTTAACGGTATGTAACTTATTTCAACGAATTTTGATTAAACATTCTATTTTGCATTAATTATATTAATGTACACGCTCGTTATCAGAAAATCAATTAAGTGAGGTCGTCAGTTTTGAATCACTAACGAAACAATGTTTGGTTTTAAACAGCGACCGACGTTTATATTGAAATAGGGTATTCGACAGATAATTTCAATCTCGATCCTGCGCCCACCTTTATTTAGAGTCAATTTCTTAACATAGGTGAGTGTTTATGTTTTCATCGATCCTACAGTTTCAGCAATGACAATATTCGCCAATTGGGAATCGCGTGACAGCGAGTTACTTTTTAAGTAGGTCACGCGAATTCCGTATCGTTATATTTCTTAAAATTTGACCCAGCATGTGTATAAATATAACAAGATATATACATTTTCAGAAAGGAAATTCATTTTTGCGTTGAATAAGACCGGGTTCATGAAAATCGCTGCAAAATTGATGAAGTAATGGCTGTTCAAAGCGATGCACCCTGGTTTCGGGTGATTTCGAGTTGAATACCTTGTTATATATATTTGATAGTGCTTTTTTTCAGAAAAGTAGATATTTCGTTATAATATGATACTTTATCATTCAAATTGACGTTTTCACTAAATAATATCATAGCCACACGCTAACCACCTGTAACGTGCACGTGTATTTGTTGTTATATCGGATATTCCAGTGCAAAGATGCTTATCTGCGATTAAATTGTCATTTTTCATTGGGATAGTTAAAATAGTCTCTTGAAACAGAAAAACAAACAAATATAAGAACGTAATATGATAGTACTGTTCCGATTCAGCGTGTGTGGGCTGCGCAGGCTTATCCGAGATAACAATGTTTGCAGATGCCTTTTACCCGGTTTTCTCATCGAGTTACCCATTTAATAAGATGTCCCGTAGCGTATTGACATCGATGGCACTGTCTGGTACAAATGGCTGTAAAACATAAGTAAACAAGACTATTGCCAAGCAATAATGTCCCCTACCGGCTCCACCATTGTCAGAAATTCCACCATTGTCAGATTTTTTAAATTTATTTGTTGCCTTAGCAACCAGAATTTTTGACGTAGGAACAAAATGAAATGACGTGCATAATGTCCATATTGTCATCTATACATGTTTCCAGTTTCATGAAAAAATATGAAGAATTTTTAAAGTTATCGCAGGATCCAGAAAACCACCATTTCAGCAGTATAACTGTATATCTTGTCTATTTGTTACCATAGCAACCAGAATTTTTGACGTAGGATCAACATGAAATGACGTGCATAATGTCCATATTGCCATCTATCCATATGTTTCAAGTTTCATGGACAATTATTAAGAACTTTTTAAGTTATCGCAGGATCCAGAAAAGTGTGACTGACTGACAGACAGACTGACAGACAGACAGAGCGCAAACCATAAGTCCCCTCCGATGAAACCGGTAGGGGACAATACATAAATTCCATATACTTATATATTCCGATAATGAACTTCTCATTTTGATTGTTTTATTCCAAGAAGGTTAAGTGCAAAAATATTTTATCTGTGACACATATGTACTCTTTTTGCTTGGCACAACTGACGACGTTGCTCTCGGCAATGCTTATATTATATTTTGTACTGTTTGGGCAATCGGTCACTTGCCTTAAATAAAGGACCAACTAATTGTTTTTTAATGAAAATTCAATACTGCTCCAGCAGCTGGAGTTTCACTTCTTTATATTTTATATTATTTTGTTCGTGTGAAGGGACTGTAATAACAACGCACTACAATATATCAAAGATAAATTATGTTTATGTTCTGGCGGTCAAGTGGCTAATTAGAAGGGATTCAAAGAATAGAAAGGTTAAAGTTTATAAATTTATTCATCACAAACTGTTATTACAACGCAGAACAATATACCAAAGATATGTAATGTTTATGTTCTGCTGGTCAGTTGGAAAATGCGCGGTTATTTGCGCTTGTCACATAACCAACGCCAATCTCCACGCAGAGTTGTCATTCCTTGCTCTCACATACAACTCTGCGAAATGCTCAGCTTGCCATTTTGCTTATAAAGTAGGTAAAACCGAACAAACGCATTCAATGTATATTTGATTGGATATTTAAGATTGCATGCATTAAATAAAGAAATATGACTTTTGAATGTACGATAAATCGTGCAACAACTTGCGAATTTTAATGCAACTCTTTGGAACTATTTTATTGCCCATTTACGCAGATGGAATCATTCCACGCACTTCACAAATGTAAACAATTGAACATAATTTGTATTGAGTAACGTTAGGAATTGCTTCGACGTGTGTATGTATTTTGGTTTCTTAACATAAAAAACAACATATCAATTTTATAATAATGAATTAAGACTGATATAAGATATCATAGTATGAGATGGTTTTCTTTAATGCAGTGAATGCAATGTAAACGTCGTGCAAGAGATTGTTTAGTATACTGTAACCTCAATGATGAACGCTTGGAATGATCATGACATGAATGAGACGCTTTCATAACAATAGTCCGTTCTGAACCCAACACAGAGGTGAATGTAATGTAACCGTCGTGCAAGAGATTAAACCAACGCCGCGAACTATGACTGGTTCAATTTATGAACTTTAACCTTTGTATTCTTATAATATCTTTTCTATGTGCAATAGGTTGAGGTGATACAAACTGGTATGGTTTGTTAGCCGAACTGTAGGAACAGTTTGGAAAGAATCAATATTAGATATTGATTTCATATTTTTGATATTTTGTAAAGGCATAAGGATTTGTTAATTTACTCTATGACACAACTATTATGCCATCCAATTATCTTTCGATATTCTTCTTTTGAATTAAAAGGTTTTTATGCACTTCATTTCTTTTGCATACTTTAATCAACGCAATTAATCAAATTGACAATAACATTGATCCGATTAAATAGCGGTCATTCTAAAAACAGGTCAACGTGCATTTTATGAATTAGCTTGTTTAATTTAGTCCGTGTACTTCCGGTAAATTGAGTAAAACATATCAAATGGTATTGTTAATAACTGCACAATTTGTTTAGGTATAAGTAATAAGATTGTTTGATTTGATGAACTGACGACCTCTCTGTTTAAAACGTCGACATTTAATGTAGTGTATACATCACAGGGGATGGAAACGGTGTAGGGATGGTAAAATAGGTTGTGTTTGGACCTAAAGTACCAAAAATCAAAACTTGTTTTTTCTTTCTTTCTTGAATTCTATTCTTATTAGCTCGGCTGTTTTCGGAGAAAACCTGAGGTATTGTCATAGCCAGCTCGTCGTGTCGTGTCGTCGTCGTGTCGTGTCTTTCCGCCATCCGGCGTCCGCCGTGCTAAAACCTTAACATTGGCTCTAAAATGAAAGTGCTTCCACCTTCAACTTTGAAACTTCATATGTAGATGCACCTTGATGAATTCTTCATGCCACACCCATTTTTGGATCACTAGGTCAAAGATCAAGGTCACTGTGACCTCTAAAAAATAAAATCCGACAAGCTTTCAGTTATTCAAAACTGCACCCGCAGCTGAGCGCTGGCACCCGTTATGCGGTGCTCTTGTTTTGTAATAGAGCTCTTAAGTTCCGATGTATAAATGTATCAATTTATTGCATTTAATGACAAATTTTCAAAACACCAAAATCGAAGAACAAGTCCCTCTAAAGTTTGCGTTCAAATTAATTTTGAGTTTAAACTTTAAATGTCAGATTTAAGTTTACATACACTGTTTATCATATACAGATCTTCAACATCGAAGATGTCTTTGTTGTCCTCATATCAGGGGACTGTTTAAAATTAAACATAAGTGGTATCAAGAACAACTACTCTTAGAACATCTAGATCTCTGTGTATTTTTAATATTAATTATTAAATGAGACATCGTATTTTAAAATTCAGCTTAATCTTCAGTTCAGAAAATGGAGACAATGACAGTGGAATGTGGACTCTGCTTTGTTGATAAGGTTGTAGGGATTTGCGAAAACTGTGAGTGCAAACTGTGTGAGACCTGTTTTAGGAATCATACGAGAGCTAAAATGTTCAGCACCCATATTATATTTCCCATTGAAGCAAATAATAAACGAACTATAATGTCGAGTTTGGAAACGGCAATATCAACTGATACAGGTCTTAAATCGCCAGTCGATACTGATATTCACAAGCAGAAGTGTAAAGACCACACTGATGAAAACCAGTCGTTTTATTGCGAGACACATGATGCCTGTATTTGTGGGCGTTGTGTTATTTCAACTCATACATCTTGTTTGGACTCAGTGATTGATTTGAACAATATCCTGCATGACGCAGAAAGCGCGAATACAAGGTTGTCTTCATTGCATGAGTTGGACGATGAAATAGATCGCATAATGGTCAATATAGACGAAAACCGACGAGTGAATGATACTTGCAGATCAACCTCTGCGAAAGAGATCAATAATCTTCACATAGAATTAGTTGATCAACTAAAGATATTGATAACAAAAGCAGAAAAATAAAGTGAGGACTTATACCAACAAAATGCGGACATTTTGGATGAAACGGAACTTACATGTAAGGAACAAAAACAAGTTCTGCGGAAGCAAATGGAACTTATTGATGAGCTAGAAATTAAAAAGCATTATCGGCATTTATTTGTTGCACTTAAGAGAAATGGAAAGAAAATTGAATTAGTAAAAGATCAAAATGCAAGGTGTAGACAGGAAACCAAAATTAAGGAATATGAGTTTATTCGTAACCTACAATTAGTGGAACTTATCAGGGAATATCAGCAAATTGGAACTTTTACGACTGCTTGCGATGAAAGCGATGAAGTAATCGAACATATTAACGAGGTATGTTGTTTTAAGCAAACTGTTAAATACGCTCATAAAATATTTTAACATTCACAAGATGTACATTTTGTCTAACAGTTGATGATGTTGTATCTTCATTTACAAACTTCTAGTTTGCCACATATATTAATTATACACTGCACTTTAACTGAAATGATACTAATGATACGAAAAGGTATTTTTTTACAATTCAAGTATTTATTATAACTAGAAATGGCACGGCAGAGGCCGACGCTTATAACCACGCCGCATATTTGACCCAGGGGCGCCCGAGAGTTGGTAATGGGGCCATGCATAGTTGAGATTAACCGTATTGTCATAAGAGAAGTTCAGTATCAATTAGAAGTGAATCGGTGTAGAAATGAAGAAGTTATAGTAAAAGGCAAATTAGGGTGGGTGTTGCCTATGTGGGCGGGGCGTCCCCGGGTTGGTAATGGGGCCATGCATAGTTGAGATTGACCGTATTGTCATTAGAGAAGTTTAGTATCAATTAGAAGTGAATCGGTGTAGAAATGAAGAAATTAAAGTAAAAGGCAATTTTGGGTGAGTGTGGCCTATGTGGGCGGGGCGCCCCAGGGTTGGTAATGGGGCCTTGCACAGTTGAGATTGACCGTATTGTCATAAGAGAAGTTCAGTATCAATTTGAAGTGATCCAACCCTGGGTCTTTTATGACAATGCTGTCTTTTATGACAATGCAGTCAATCTCAACTATGCATGGCGTCATTACCAACCTTGGGGCGCCCCGCCCACATAGGCCACGCCCACCCAAAATTGCCTTTTACTATAATATCTTCATTTCTACACCGATTCACTTCAAATTGATACTGAACCTCTTTTATGACAATGCAGTCAATCTCAACTATGCATGGCGTCATTACCAACCTTGGGGCGCCCCGCCCACATAGGCCACGCCCACCCAAAATTGCCTTTTACTATAATTTCTGCATTTCTACACCGATTTACTTCAAATTGATACTGAACATCTCTTATGACAATGCGGTCAATCTCAACTATGTATGGCCCCTTTACCAACCCAGGGGCGCCCCGACCATAATAGGCCACACCCACCCAAAATTGTCTTTTACTATAATTTCTTCATTTCTACACCGATTCACTTTTAATTGATACTGAACTTTTCTTATGACAATACGGTCAATCTCAACTAATGCATGGACCCATTACCAACCATGGGGCGCCCCTGGGTCAAACATGCGGCGTGGGGATATGCGTCGGCCTCTGCGTCGCCATTTCTAGTATAAACATATGTTAAATTTATTGACCCCCGGGGCGGGGTCAAATTTGACCCCAGGGGCATAAATTGAAAAATTTGAAAGAGGTTCACCCCAGGAACACTTGTGAGAAGTTTTATCAGAATTGGACTTGTAGTTTAGGAGAAGATGTTTAAAGAAAAAGTTAACGCACGGACGGACGCACGCACGCACAACGGACACAGGACCATGACATAAGCCCCCCCTGGCCTCTGGCCAGTGGAGCTAAAAGTGCTTAATTGAATCATAATTTTAGTGACGTTACATGTATTAATTCGGTAACTTGAAACGAATGAAGTTATCATTTCAAGTCCCCAATATTTAATGCTTTATGGCATGAATATTAAATACATATTAGCTATTTAAATACAAACTTCAATTACTTTGATACAGGTGATTTCGTTCCAAAGAATGATTTTATGTCTATTTTACTCATTTCATAATCAAATATAGATTCTATCTTGCAAAACGCAGTGTTGCAAAACGCACACTTTTATTGCTTCAAAATTTATACAGCCGGGATTCGATCAACAATTTCGTGAAATTATGTACAAAAGCATGAAACTGTAATAACCAGGGATTCGATAATAAATCTTGTGACAAAATATTTTTAAAATTATGTGTTCGTTTCGTTGTATTGCTTCGTTGCACCCTACTTCGGTCCATGTGAATTTCCATGTCGCTAATGTAGATTAACCACAAAAGTTATATGATCCCGATAACTTAATGAGTTTTGCGAGTCAATGCGTAAACATCATAACCAGACAGATCATTTTAAAGCCATATTAACACTCAAAAACAACGAATATTTCGCTAATTATTTCGTAAAATAAAGTTAACAAATACACAATCAGTGTTTCCTATATAATATCCATAATTTCAACGCTAGATGTGGTCTAGTAACAATATATCTTGTTAAATATATGTTACCAGACCACAACTAGCGTTCACATTTTGGCTATTGCTTTAAGGAACTATGATTCTGTATAGGTTAACTTTACTTTACGAAATATTTTACGAAATATTCGTTGATTTTGAGTATTAATGGATCTTAAATAATGTCTTGTACCAAATTTCTGACTACAATGAGCATGGTGTCCATTATTTATTAGGTAACGAGTGGCCGCTTTGGTTTGCTATGATTTTATGAAGATTTACTTTCATTAAGTTCTTACAAACGTCCATCTCTCGGTCACTAAAAGTTTAAGCCCGTTTTTCGCTTATTATCCCCACGTTTTCCGGAGAAAAAATGTGGATATTGTGGTGATGTGCGTCCGTCCGTCCGTCTGTTCGTCCTGGCCACCTGCTCCTCCTACACTATTAGAACTAGAACCTTGAAACTTACATACATGGTAGCTATGAGCATATGTGCGACGGTGACAGTGACGGAATTTTGATCTGACCCCTGGTTCAAAAGTTATGAGGATTGGGGCGGGGCCGGGTCAGACATTTTCACTTATTTTTATGCCACCGATATGGTGCATTGGCCATAACTTTTGCAATATTGATGATAGCAGCTTGATATATGGCATGCATGTGTATCTCATAGAGCTGCACGTTTTGAGTGGTTAAAGGTTAAGGTCAAGGTCATCCTTCTAGGTCAAAGGTCAAAAAAACAAAACCAAGGGAAGTAATAAGCTTTAAAGGGAGGTAAGTAAATAACCTGCCAAATGATATAAAAAAAATAATAAATCAAAGTGGCGCATAGAGTTACACAGTAGTAGCACAGAGATGTGTTAAGTATTCAATTGTCCGTGTTAATTTTATGAAAAAGAAAAAAAATTGTCCGTGTTAACTCATCTGTGAAATGGTTTAGCTCATCCATTTAATGTTTATACAAAGGATTATAAAATATTGGCGCAAAGGGACACCTGTATATGAGAGAAAAGATAGAATGCAGTCAAGCATAAAAAGCATGAGCAACTCATGGAATAGAGCCTCAAGAATCTATAAAAGGGCTGAAACTTTCAATTTGTGCAATTACAATTTTAGACGAATTTAATGAAAATCTGTTAAAATGTTCAAGTGGGTAAAATGTGTGAAACAATTTAAAGCAGGATGGACTTTGAACAGGCACATCAAAGACAGACATAAAATTAAACATAATCATTGTTGTGTACAAGATTGCGATAGAAAATTTCTGAGACGCTACTATTTAGTCAACCATTTAACCTCAAAACATAACTTTTCCAAAACATAAGCAAGAAGATTGGCTATAAGAGAGCATGTTCAGCCATCTCATAAGTCATTCCAATTAGGATGACATGTACATAATTGACTACAGTGAAGTTGATTCAATATTAGATTTGTTAGGAGAGCAGGATGAGGAGGAGAAATTAGGGTATAGATTTTCACTCATTTTTAAGGTTATTTTACATGTACTTCTTCATTTCTACATTGAATTACTTCAAATTTATACTGATTACAGAACATCTCTTATGACAATACGGTCAATCTCAACTATGCATGGCCCAATTACCAACCCTGGGGCGCCCCTGTGTCAAACATGCGGCGTGTGGATACGCGTCGGCCTCTGCCGCGCCATTTCTAGTTTTAATTATTATCGCTAGAAGTAGTCATATGCTTTTTAAATATTATTGTAAACACATATTTAAGGTGCTTTAAATATGAGATAAACTTACATACAATTTTTCAAACGACAACACATACACGTATTACACAATAAATAATGTTTTCAAAATATCGTAATAGTCTAGTTATTCTCTGATACTATTCTACGACCGACCAAAGTTTCTTTCATTCATTGTCGACACTGATCAAGTGCAAAATAATACGTGACGTGTTTCAAAATCAGGTTTAAACAAAGAATGTTAAAAAAAGATGAGTAAGTGACGATTATGCGAAAAACATAATATAAATAAATCAATATATAGTGTTAAAGCTTTTACCTCAAATTCGGCATCCATTCCACAAGTTTTTAACTTTCAAACGAAATCAAACACACCTGTACACAGATATCTCACGCAAACATGCAAATCAATTTTTCGCAGAAAGTATGACGTAATGAAAATTAGGATTTGCCAATGACGTCGTCGATGTCATTTGTGCTGGTTTTCTCATGGCGTGATTCATATATATATATATATATATATATATATATATATATATATATATATATATATATATATATATATATATATA
The DNA here is from genome assembly GCF_020536995.1 of Dreissena polymorpha. Classification (NCBI taxonomy): domain Eukaryota; kingdom Metazoa; phylum Mollusca; class Bivalvia; order Myida; family Dreissenidae; genus Dreissena; species Dreissena polymorpha. The sequence goes on along the minus strand of NC_068362.1, from coordinate 66,151,088 downwards.
TATATATTAATATATATATAAACATATAGCTCAAGTGAGCTTAAAATAAGCGATATAAACTTAAATTGCGTAGCCCAAGTTCGCTGTGCAAAAATCATATTATATATTTTCATTTAAATATGAATTTTAAAAAGTGAACCTGGGCTACGCAATAGAAGTTTATATCGCTTATTTTAAGCTCACTTGAGCTATATGTATATATATATATCGCTTATTTTACGCTCACTTGAGCTATCCACAGGGGTGCTTTTGGACCGTCTTTTGTGGTCCATTAGTAAACTTTATTGAAACGACATTTTTTGTTTAAATGCAGAGTTAAATGAAACTTCATGTTAATGGTCCTTGGATGGATGATCGTTCAATGTTGTTAGTGTCCTCAAATGCTGACTTGCACAACCAATTGATGCAATTATTAATATATAGATATGTTCATACAGAGGAAGTAATCACGTGATAGTCAAGATGGCGACGTTCATGCCGAGCCAGGTATTTTTCGCCGTTTTATACCCTTTATTACTTGTATCTATTGTTTAAATGCCGTTCATTTCCAGCCATATAAGCAAGAAAGTTACTAGCGTTTATTTCGTGTTGATGTTGATATTCGCTTTTTATCTCGACTTAACTCGCTTCGAAATTTCTTAGCGGGATGACCTTATTAAAGCTCCACTAAATAAATTAAAGGGGAGCAAAGTCGAGATATAAAGCGAATTTTTATACGACATAAACGCTACCCACATGTTTGCTGATATAGCTGGAAGGTGAGCGTCATTTACAAATTAAACACACGTAATAAAGGGTATCAAACGGCGAAAAATAATTGACGATCACGTGATTACCCCCCTCTGTATATAGAAAAATAACTGAAATAACCTTGTGAAACCAAAAGGACCAGCGGTTAAAAATTTGGTATGTTGATATCCTACTGTATACTGGGAATCATTTTGAACATGCATGCCTGATGATGGAAATAAAATAAAATGAAACACTTTTAGATGCGAAAAGATTAATATAATTATATCCCTGCAAAGAAAGTATATACGAGTAACGCTATCAGTCAGTTTGAAGGCGGGTTGGTTTGTGGGTGAGTTTGTCAGTCTGTCCTAATGTGTTCAAACTTTGTGGTTGAACGTCTTTCACGTTGCTCAAGTGATCAAATTACAAACTCTAAATAAATATGTGATCACCAGGGGGTGTTCATGTGCAAGACAACATTTTTTTATGAGTATTGATCGTTGAAGTTATTAGTCAGGGCTTTTTCTTGATTTTGGTAAATGGGTTGGACTTTAAGTTTTGGAAAAAAAATCAACGAAACTGAACAAGGTGAAGAAATTCCCTAAAGTAAGCAGGCAATACTGGTTAAATTGCATCATTTTAAAGAAATTCTGTTAGTGGAAGGGACATTTTTCTTTCGAGAATGAGCCTATATAAGGTCCTTGCTTAAGAAGCAAAAAGAGCCGGGTTAGTTATATGTCTAAGAACTTATTAATGGACATTGCTGCTTTCCCTTGACAAATCAATGCCTTGATAAATTCAGCCGTGTTTCTGACTAAGCTCTATTTTTAAAAGGACGCATGAACACTTTAAAGAGAGACATCAACATCCACAATAAATTATATCCCTTTCCGATGAAGATTTCATAGACGAAAGTCTGTCTCGACATTGTTTTCGTTTAGACAGACAGACAGACAGACAGACAGACAGACAGACAGACAGACAGACAGACAGACAGACAGACAGACAGACAGACAGACAGACAGACAGACAGACAGACAGACAGACAGACAGACAGACAGACAGACAGACAGACGGACGGACGGACGGACGGACGGACGGACGGACGGACGGGCGGGCGAGCGGGTGGGCGGGCGGGCGAGTGGGCGTGTGGGCGGGCGGGCGGGTGGGCGGGCGGGCGGGTGGGCGTGCGGGCGGGCGGGCGGTTGGACGTGCGGGCGGGCGGGCGGGTGGGCGTGCAGGCGGGCGGGTGGGTGGGTGGACGTGCGGGCGGGCGGGCAGGCAGGCAGACAGGCAGACAAACAGGCAGACAGACAGACAGAAAGACAGACACTTAATTTATACTTATACAAAAGTACATCGTCTTAATACACAAATATACACATTATTTTCTGTCACGTGACTACGAATAACAACAAAGCATTATATAACATAAACAGTCAATTTAAAATACAAATACAAATAAACACAAACGATGGTAAGAACACGGAATGTCTATCTAGGGGACGATGAAATATTTTAAACGGTATTATGAAGGATGGCATTTCTTATAACTAAAGCTTCTTTTATATAGTTACAAACATTAGAAATAACTAATAAATCACATGCTAGTTATAACTTGTGGAATTTAAATACAGATGGCTTACGATAACATATACGGCTTATTTTTTTTTCTTAAATCATTGTAACAGCGGTATATACATAAAATGATATTCATCTTCTAAATCTAGGTCGTTAAAACATAAACAATAACGTTCATTTCATGGGATGTTGTTATGTGCATATCTGCCAGTTTGGATCCTCAACGGGTGTGCAGAAACTCTTAATCTTACAAAATATAAACGCAGACGTCTAGGAAATAAGTCCAAGTATTCTTCATAATCCAAAGAGTTTTACATAGTTTATACATATAAAATACAGAGCTGTTATTTATTTTACCGAACCACTCTTGTTTACAATTGTCGACAAGAATAAATTTGAATTCTCTTAAAAAACTATTTATTGGCACAACGTTTGCAATTTCAAATACATAACCAAATCCATAATAATATAACATATTCTTGTAATTTGTGAGCCAATTGTTAAAACCTTTATTACACTCGTTTAAGGCTTGTCTGTTTACAGTTTGCACAATAATATCGTTATTGTTTAGAACTTTAAACCAATATTTTATCATTTCCACAAACCTATTTATATACAATGTAAGTCTGCATAAATCTCCATAAACAGCAACATTACATGTATTAATTTTAACCTAAAGCAATCGATTGCAAAATGTTAAATGTATGCGTTCAATATCACCTGACTTCGTGAAACCGCATAATTTTGAAGCATAATTTAATATAGAACCCACAAAGGAGTCAAACAACTGGGAGAAATTTTTTGGTTTTATGTCAAAGTCGTTGCATTTTGTCAATAATGTATTCATGGCTTTAAGGGCTTTACAACCCAAATGCTCTTGATTTAATTTAAAACTTCCAGTATAATTCAGCACTGTACCTAAATAGTTAAAGTTATCAACAATTTCAATACCATTATCATTGCATGTCCATTTTTCATTGTCTTTTAATCCTCCTCTCTTCCTAAGCAGCATTATTTTCATTTTCGCAGTGCTAACATTAAGACCCCAAGAATTGCAATATAAGTATGAGTTATCTAAATGAGTTTGCATTTCGGCAGGTGATTGGCCTAAAATAGCCATGTCGTCAGCAAATAATAGTAAACTCAACACAATATCATCTATTCTCAATCCAGAGTTAATGTTATCTTGTAAGTTCAAGGTCTTCAACAAATAAAGAAAACAAAATCGGCGACATTACTTCCCCTTGCCTCAGTCCAACCGCATAACTAAAAAAATCTGAATAAGATGAACATGATTTAACACGCGACATATTATTTGCATACATATCCTTCACAATTCTAAGCAATTTGCCTTAAATACCAGACTGATACATTTTAACCCATAATGCTTTGCGGTATATACTATCAAAACATTTCAACATATCGACGTATATAACATACATACGTTTATTTTCATTTAAATAATTTTTACAATCGATAATTCGATATCAATGTATGAATAGCATCAACAGTTAAATAACCTTTCCTAAATCCGAACTGCACATCCGATATAACGGTATTCTCATCGCAAAAAGATTCAATACGTTTGTTTAAAGTCGTGGTAAACCTTTTTGAAAAATAACTCACTAAAGTAATCCCTCTCTAGTTATTAACATTATTAACAGCACCTTTTTATGCAAAATGATAATAATTCCTTATGTCCATTTATCGGGAAAAAAGCCCGATACAAAAATACCGTTAAACATATCGCACAAATGTGCAGACAAAATATCACTACATTCAAGAAAATATTCATTCAAAGTACAATCAATACCCGATGATTTATTGCTTTTTAAATGTTTAATTGCATTTCTAACTTATAGGTATGTCAAGTCCTGAGTTTTCCATGTTAAAATCATTATTTAAACAAAACTCTTCGGCTTCATTATTACAAACATCAGACATATTACTACTAAGGTTTTCAAAAAACTTTGTTAATTTCTTCTTATTCTAATTTTTATGGCATTGTTTTTGATTTGAAAAATCACCAAAAGTCTCGTGGTTTAAGCTTTCAATATAAAGCATTTTTAGCTAATCTATTTTTGGTAAAAAGAGCTATTGTCATCACCTTAGCGTCGATGTCTGCGTCGGCGTCCGGTTAAGTTTTGTGTTTAGGTCCACTTTATTCCTAAAGTATCAAAGCTATTGCTTTCATACTTGCAACACTTACTAACTATCATAAGGGGACTGTGCAGGCAAAGTTATGTAACTGGCATTTTGACAGAATTATGTGCCCTTTTTATACTTAGAAAATTGGAATGTTTGTTAAGTTTTGTTTTTTGGTACACTTTACTCCTAAAGTATCTTAGCTGTTGCTTTCAGACTTGGAACACTCGCTAACTGTCATATGGGGACTGTACAGGCCAAGTTGCATAACTCTGGTGGGCATTTTGACGGAATTATGGCCCTTTTTTACTTTGAATATTTGAGTAAATTTTGTAGTTGGATCCACTTCTGAAGTATAAAGGCTATTGCATTCAAATTTCTAATACTTTCATACTATCATGAGGGTACTGTACCTTGCAAGTTGAATTTGATCTTGACCTTTGAATGACATTGACTCTCAAGGTCAAATTATTAAATTTTGCTAAAATTGCCATAACTTTCTTTATTTATGTTCAGATTTGATTCATACTTTGACAAAACAACACTTACCTGACATAACACAATAGACTCTACCCAAATCATCCCACACGCCTCACCCCATAATCCCCCCCCCCCGAAACAAATTTTTGTTTTGCATTTTTTTCTTATTTTTGAAAGATCATCTAATAAATTACCACACCCTCACACTATACCCCCCTCTCAACCCCCCATTTTGTTTTTGAAACATGGTTAAAAAAACACAAATATTTATATTTTTATTATGTTATTTTTGAGAGACCGTCAAACCATCCGAACCCAAGATTCCCCCCCCCCTTCTTCTTCTTGCGGATTAGATCCTTATAATACCTCTTACTTGAACACAAACGTTCTCTGTTCATAACTGTTTAATCTGAGTTAAAAATACGTTGAGCGTCTTAGAACAAATCAGCATTCTTCATTCTTTATACAGCTATTAACGTGGAAACTGATTTTTATAAACACATTGTTTAGAAAATAACGGTCAGCAACACTACGAATGGTTTCAGTAAAGCTATTCAACACTTCATTAATTGACGTTCTATTTGCGTACTCAATATGTTGAACAATAGTATTAAAAAGGGGTAACATACAAATATTACCTGAACGAAACTGCCCTCGTAACGAATCATTCCATTTATAATTGACATCGGTGTAAGACTGATACTCAGGTGGGGCATTATTACAAAATAACGAAAAATGTAACGAGGCGTTATCACTAAATAACATCGTGCACGGTAAAATCTGATATAATAAAAAAACCTGTATTCGTTTTTCAATAAATAAGCAATAACAAAAGTACCGTTATGCGAATAAACTAAAGTTGCGTTACAACTATTGCCTATTCTACCATTAACAATACGTAGACATGTAGATATACATAAATCGAGTAATCTAATTCCATGATTATTTAGTGAGCTATCTACTGAGGTCCTAACAAAGGCGTTATCTGGGTAGTAATCAGCATCGTCGTTAACATTATTCTATCATAAACAATATAATCGCAGTAACATAAGTGATATCATTTTCTAAAATTTGGAACAAAATAACATTAGAGGTGTTATATATTGGACTTTCATGTTCCCATATGTACGATGTTGCACATATATAAAAGTCATTTGAAGTATTAAAAAATATGTGGTATAGTTTTATTTAGATAATAGTATCATAATGATTTTAAGCAATGACAATTCCATCGGCAAATTCGTCTTTAATATAATTATATAACAATTCCACTACTATTTGTGCAAGATTTTTCAAGCTGGAATTTTCTTTAAAAAGTTGAAAGACAAGTATCCACTCAAATCCATATCAGTACCATTATCAGTCCAAGATTCATACAAAAACAAATATCAAAGAAAATAAAAATATCTACAAACAAAGGAATTCTTCTCTTACAATTAGTAAGTCCATTGGCATTCCAGGAAAAAAAGCTGATTTCTCTCCCGTCGTGCTCCTAGTCTCGTATTGGACGCAAATCGATGTACAGGGTATAGTATGCGATCCATGATAGCTTCCCTTTCGCTCTGGCCTCCTTCATCTTAGGGAGCAGCTTGCGACGCTTGGAAACCACTTCCAGCGGAAACTGCTCAAATATATTGAATCCGGTACCATTTAAGTGTTTCCACTGTTTCCCTGTCCTTAAAAAAGGCAAATTTCGCAATGATGGAGCAGATTTTTCCATGAGTGTGTTCCCCCGACAATCGGTAGACCCTCTCGAATCTGATAGAATCAGCCGTTTCCTAAGCTATCTTAAGGGCATCGTTTAGATGTTCTTTAGTATTTTTTCCGTAGTCTCAGGTGACAGGTTTTCCGCTTCTGGCGCGCCCATAAATATAAAATTGTTTCTCATACTTTGTGCTTTTATATATGTGAGATCATCACGTAGGCTGGCCCGTTCGCGCTCATGGTCGTCTATTCTACTTGAGACCTGTGCCGCTGCTATGTCAGCGTGTAAATCCTTAGGTCGGGACACCCTGCTCGAATGTTGATTATGCGATGCCAGTATCATGCCACCATAAATAAAAACACATATGTTGTGAACTATGATGTATATTAGTTTTAATGTAATTCTATTTAAATTATAACTATCAATTGAAAATAATAATATTAAATGTTGCCTCTTATATGTATTGGTAGTGTTCCTATGTAACACAACATCGTTTATTTATGAGTATTTTCCATACTACAATGTCTGTTGAAAAAAGAAATTTACCTCCCTCGAAATTTCAGTTAAAAGGCTATTTATAGTATTCATATCTTGAAAATGGAATAGCCAATCAGAATCCACGGCTCAACACGAACCTACTTTCAAGATGGCGGTTTGACATCAACACAATCGATTATTAATTATTATTACAGATGATAAAGTTAAACATTTGTAAAAAGCAACAAATATAACGACCAAAGGTAAATAATTATGTTTATTATGATGCATGCTCATATTTTTACAAAATATTTGTGATGTAACAACTTTATGAAAATTACCAACGACTCAACATTCATTTCCCCAAGTTGAGTCCAAACGCCTTAATTTTTTTCACAATCCAAACATGAAGTTTACCCGGCCCTATTCCAAAAATGGTGAAAAAACACACTGAGGTTTCATGATCTCATTTGCATGCAATATGCCTCTGTGAAAGGGGTATGATATTTTCCTTCCCTGTATTGCTTTCAAAATCTCACCTCTGAACTTAGTATTTTAATTGATCACTACAGATCTTTTGGCATGATAAAACCATACCAAGTATGCAGCTTTATTAGATCAGATATGTATGATAAGTTGCCTTATAAAACTGTAAATCCAAGTATTTTTTCTTCTAAAAGATGTAAAACAGGCAAACCATGGTGGAATTACCAGCTGACCGAACTGTTTAAAAGTATGCATGCCCGTGAACGAAAGAAGCTGAAATGGTCGAATAGATCTGACAAATATGTTTTTAAACAAAGATATGTGTCTGCTAGAAAAAGATTTGATAAAGAAGTTCAGCGATGTAAGCGTCTTTACTGGTACAAGGTCCAGAATGATTTAATATCAGATTTAGAAAATGATCAAGAAATGTTTTGGAAACGTATTGGCAAGACAGGTATCGGGATGGATCGTAAGAAATCAATACCAATGCATGTTGTTTTAGACGATGGTACAGTGTCTGATGATGTTAAGATTGTTCTTGCTAAATGGCAGCATGATTTTTGTACACTTTTTGTAAACTGTAATAAATGTTGCAAATGATAGTATAGCAGATATAGCAGATGAGAATTTAGACTCAGATATAGATATACTTGAGTTAAAGCTTTGAGAGATGCTTTGCAAGGAAAACCAGCAGGTGTTGACTTAATCCCATCAAAATTGTTAAAAAAAAGTACTCATCACTTCTTGTTCTTCATAGTTTATTCAATGTATGTTTTCAATCTTGAAAAGTGCCAACGTTTTGTTCTAAAAGCATTATTGACCAAAAACCCTAATCGGGATATAATGATCCAAGAGAACCAATGTCATATTGAGGCATTACGTTAGAAGCTAACATGTACAAGTCGTACAGTGGAATTTTTAATGAGCGAATTGTTAAGTGGACAGGCGCAATTGGCCTTATTGCTGAAGATCAAAATGGATTCCGCAAAAAGCGCAGTACTATAGAGCATTTGTCAAGTCTAACTAATACCATCGAATCACGTTTAAGTAATAAACAATCCACATTTAGCGCTTTCATAGATGTTCGCAAAGCATTTGACTCCATCGACAGAAATCTGCTTTGGCGTAAATTAGTAAATTAAGTTATATATATATATATATATATATATATATATATAGAGAGAGAGAGAGAGAGAGAGAGAGAGAGAGAGAGAGAGAGAGAGAGAGAGAGAGAGAGAGAGAGAGAGAGAGAGAGAGAGAGAAAGAGAGAGATTTATATTATCACCACGATTCATCTTAATCACGGTACGACCATGGTGAATGGATGATCTTTTAAGATGTTTAATTGCTTGCGCAATTATGCATTTTGTAATTACGAACAATATATAGAAACACGTATGGCATTCTTGATAGGGTCGCTGGTGGTAATATAGTATTTACCATGTATAATCATGATAGTTATGTAAAGTACATTGATAAGCGTTGAATATGTCTCTTATAAATCATTTTATAAATGGCCAATGTTTTATCTATATCTATATGTTTAATATATGCATCGTGAAAACTGTAAATATTGGATGAGACTATAATAAACTATAAAAAAAACCACATCCTTTCAAAGTGGCCCTTGTGAAGATCTGGGTACTAATTGGTTACGAATTGGCGATTAAAGGTCCGTGTCAGAACATTAAAGGCCCGTGTCGGTAATTAATTGTTTGCTAATTACATAAAGGCACATTCCGCTAATTGATAGTTTGTGAGTAGTTTGTTCAGTCGAGATAAAGCATAAGCTTTTTCTAAAAGTAAAAGACCAACTTCATTTTATTAGTTCTTTATTGAATAAATTGTATTAGTGTGCATTAATATTATATTATTATACATGTATGTAGTACATACACATACACATGATGCAAAAAAATAACAACACTTCATGTTTTAAATTTGTAATATAATGAACCATGCACACATGTTTTTATACTGACAATAAATCATTTTATTTTTATTGTATATAATTATAATTGTTAACACTTTTGTAATTTACTAAATATACAACCAAATATCATTCACACATATACGGCATTATTCACACCTATCCGCCTATATATTATCAGTGGGACGAAACGCTCATCCCATTTCCAGAGCGTGAGGAGCAGGAGCGTGCAAAGCGTGCAGAGCGCGAGAAACGATACCAGGAAGAGCTGGAGTATACAGAGAGAGTCAAGCGTCTAGAAAAGATCAAGGAAAAGAAAAGCCAGCGAGAACGCAAGATTGAGGAGCGCGAGGCAAAGAAACGCGAAGAGCTGCGAAAGGATGTGAACAGGTATTCTTTTTGTTTTCAATAATTTTTTATATATCGTGTACTAAAAGATTATTGGAATTATGTGGCGTTGAGTTGACAATATCAAGTGTCATAGAGAAAGTATAAGCAAATTTGTTTCATAAATACTAGGTGTTAAAAGTACCTTGGGTAACAGCAATGAAAAGAAAATGCACACCTTTTTAATAAGGCAAGGTATTTTGAAACCATTTATTGTCGTTAGCATTAATCGTTGTATGTTTATAACATGCCAATAAACATGTTCTTACACCTCTGAAAAACACGATGCACACATTTGGTAATTAAGTTATTAACAATTAGCGCTAATCATTACTATTCTACCTAAGCGAGGTCAACGCTATCGATACAGCTTTAATGCATTTGCGTTTTATAGAAACTGTCAAGTGTCAATTAAGTACAACAATGTATATAATTGTGTGTACCTCCTTTGTGTAATAACCAGATTTATCTAGATGTGAAACAGTGACATGATGTATGCATAGATTAAGTTGAATAGCAATGTCTTTCAACGGTAAATCAGTCTCTTTGTTTTTTGTAAACATTGGACATCATCATGTGTTAGGAACTATTTGTCAGTCTACTGAATTACATGAAAATTAATGTTTGTGGAATAATAATGTTTTCACAGTATTAAAATTGCATTGGTTGAATACGGCAAGCACATGTACTGTTGACAACTTCAAAAAGACAAAAAACAAACAAAAACAAAGGAATGTTATATTCTTCGAATACGAACTGAATATTTTGATAAAATACATAGAATGAAATATCGTTTGAGGTATTATTTTCTTTAAACAAACTACCTAATTGCCTAGTAACAGAAACAACAACAACAACATCTATTAGCTTTTAAGCATTGCAATTGCTTTCTAGCTATATGCAAAATACACTTGGTTGATGACATGGATGATAATAATTATGAAAATTAAGTAATCGCAGAAGTTAACAAAGATTTGACTGATTCATAACAGTATATGTTCCTTTGAGTTTAACATCGATAATGACAGTTTCCAATAAAAATAATGAGATAAAGAATTACGAAGATTTGACTGATAAATAACATATGATATGCTCCTTTAACATTGATAATGACAATTGTTAATAGAAATAATGAGATAAAGAAGACACTGTTTTACATCAAATTCTGAGAAAAATAGTATACTTAGAAGAATTAATTTGATTCTAAATGGTTCCTTAAACAATTTACATTATATATGTATTTCGAAATATTAGTTATTTCTTTTTATTTTGTGTTCTCATTAACATATTAAACTTATTAAATGTTGGCCATGCTTGATAATATTACTTTAAATATGTTTTTTCTAATATCTTTGTATATTGGGCTTAATAATAAGAAATGGTAGTCACTTTATACGACATTAAGATTACAAAATTTACATGTTCTGCTATCCCGAGCAATATTCTTGTATCGACCACGTTCTTTTTCTAATCTGTGATGATAGGCGAAATTGAGTTAATTCTATTTAAAATTGTTTCGTTGTAATTATGTCCAGATATTGTTTTGTATTAAACATATTCTTGATGCGGCAATATGTATTTCGTCTTGATTAATTATTGATTTCATTGTACCAGTGTTTTTTATAATTATCAAATAAACGTTGTTTAATTAGATTGTAAGTGAATGTCTGTTCAGATTTTTAGTCAGAGTTTCTTGTTCAGTCCGAACATAAAGTAAACTAGCTGCTCAAGGAAATCTTGTTGTCCATGGATAGTTGATGTATTGGAAACAGTGTTGTCGCATAATTTATTAGTGTATTTGTAATCTTGTTATCCTATTGATGTACTTGGAATCGCATTACAACTGAAGCATCCGGTAACTCTTCTTTAACACAGTCAATGCATGTTTCTGGCTTGTCATTCCCAATTAACAAGAAAATGTACAAAACACTGTCTGGAATATTAGTTCATGTTTACCAAGCTGACATTTGTAGCTTGAATGTGGATTGCATTGTGAATGCTGCAAACTCAATGCTCTTGCACGGTGATGGAGTGGCTGCTGTTATACAAAGAAAGGCTGGTGATGATTTGAAAAATGAAGGTGATGAATACATAAGACGTTATGGGGAAATAAAAGATGGCAGTGTTATTGAAACATGTGCAGGGAGACTTCCATACAAATATGTATTGCACGCTGTGGGACCCAGATGGTCAGACTATGACACACGATCAAGGAAAGGTCGTGGCGATTGCCGTGCAGCTCTGTTACAACCCGTTTTGCAATAAACCCGTTTTGCAATAAAATTATTGCAAAACGGGTTGGAGTGTCTTATTGCAATTTTTTTTTTTAAACAACCCGTTTTGCAATAAACCCGTTTTGCAATAAAATTATTGCAAAACGGGTTGGAGTGTTTTATTGCATTTTTTTTTTAACAACCCGTTTTGCAATAAACCCGTTTTGCAATAAAATCACCACACATTTATTTGCAATAAATTCATTGCAAAACGGGTTGGAGTGTCTTATTGCAATGAGAATTTTGTATAACAACCCGTTTTGCAATAAACCCGTTTTGCAATAAAATCATCACTCTTGTATTTATTCAAATGGATTGGAATAGTTAAAAGTGATGTTCAAATTTTGTAGTTAAATACTATTGTTTTAAAATAGACAAAACTGAGAGTTAAAACTTAAAATTAAAAAGCATGGAAGGTGGTGAATTTCGAGATTTAATACGATAAAACAAAACAGAATGTGTGTCGAAACGTGTTGAAGTGTCTTCATGCAACGTCAGTTGTGAGTTACAAACCGTTTCGCAATACAATCATCACATATATACTATTTGTTTCAAATTTCTTTGAAACGGCATAAAGTAAGTTTAAAATGTCGCCTGCAAGGTAAATATGATAAAACTAGGCTGAATGTATATATTTATGAAGTGATTTTCACCAATTGGGGAATTAAATTAAGACAACCCAGAAGTGCAATAATTTTATTGCAAAACGGGTTGGAGTGTTTTATTGCAATTTGTAATTTGTATAACAACCCGTTTTGCAATAAACCCGTTTTGCAATAATTTTATTGCAAATCGGGTTGGAGCGTCTTATTGCAATTTGAATTTTTTATAACAACCCGTTTTGCAATAAACCCGTTTTGCAATAATACAATGACACGTGTATTAATTAATTCAAATTGATTGTAAACATTAAAAAGGAAATTTAAAATATCGTTTTTTTTTTATTTCCAAATATGGACAAAACTGTTAGTTTCCACTAAAAAGTAAAAAGCATTGAAGGCGATGCATTTCGAGATTGAATGCGATAAAACAATACAAAATGTAAATAGAAAGTGTTTCAACCTATTTAGTACTGAAGTGAAGATAACGCCGAAATGCAATCATTTACTGAAAAAACGTAACTTTATTTTCCGAAATATTGTACGAAATGTTCGTTGATTTTGAGCAGTAATGGGGCTTTAACAAATACTCACATGTGTCTGGTGAGATCCTCTTTTCTTCTAAATTGCTTCTCACATCATGAATATTTTGACAAGCCGAGGTGCCTGTCCTCGTGCAGTTTTAACCCCCACTTGGTTTTGAGGGCATCCCCACAAAAACGACACACATGTGACATAACTGAATTACATGTTAAATATACCGATTAAACACAAACGGTATGCATCATGTTAGGAATTTTTACACAGCTAATGTATAATGTAAACACAGTATTCGAAGATATAGACCTTAAATAGCTTTTAAGAATATAACTTTTACGGGGTAATTATTTCGTGTTACAATTAGCAATTCGAAATGAATAATAAGATTTTAAACTTCAAAAAGTCGCAAGTAAAATGTAATGTATACATACATTTACTATTCATAACAGCTGACGATTGCTCTTGGGAAATTAACATGAACAACACACACACGCGTGTCGCGCTCGCACCATATCATTTACCATATTCGTTCATAAACGTCCAATTCCAAAGGAACTGTTTCACTTTTCGTACGTATTTATTTATACAGCACAGTTGCAGTTCTTATGTGTACGTGGTAATAAATACTATCAAGCTTCTAAATCTTACTGTTTTGAACAGAAATATAATACTTGTTAAAGTAAATGTCATTATATTAGTTAACATATTTATGGGTGTGTCTAAAAGGTGGAAGGACCGCCTGCATATATATTCGTCTACTGCCGTTTGCATTGTTTGGCTACTGACGTTTGCCATTCTAAAATGTACTACTGACGTTTGCCATATTAGATTCTACTCTTTAAACGTATATTTATTATCCGAAACATATTTTCGAAAAACTTGGTAATATATGTTCGTCCGGTAACAAATAGATAGTTATGTGGTCGTTTATTTTTGTAAACACCGACTCTTTGTGTGTTTAAATACGTTTGCTTCTACAATGAAAATTTGTGTCGAAGTGTTCTCGAAAACCAAAGCAACACACACCACACGTGATATACCGATCGCAAGCTTTATGCATGCTTTATTGCCTGCACCAGGTCGTATGAAAACCAGAGGACAATCAGCAGAGATATTGACAAAAACCTACCTGGTGTGGCTGTTATCCTTCGTAAAACGCCTACTGACGTTGACTTTTGGGGCCTCGTTACAGTTTTTGTTCATTCACAGTGTCCGTATACATTTGGAACTTCCTGAATACATTTTCTGATCAATTTGAATCAATTAGTATATATGTAATGATATTCCTGAAAACCGCGTTGTTATAAAAAAAAATCACATTGCAAAAACACACTACAATAAACAAATTGAATTATGGGTTTTCTTCGCATAATTCCCATTTTTTTGGAAATCATTTTCTATAAAAATATTGTGTTGTTTTATCATATTTTCTGCTGCATTTAATATCTTGCCATGTATTTTATTATTTGGGCAAATCTTACAACCTGGTCTTAATATGTGTTTAACTTAAATCCGTACATACGACATTTGAAATGTTCATTTCAGAGTTTCAAATCAATTTGAATTAAATAATACATGTGTGATGATTTTATAGCAAAACGGGTTGTTATACAAATTACAAATTGCAAGAAGACACTCCAGCCCGTTTTGCAATAAATTTTTGCAAATAAATGTGTGGTGATTTTATTGCAAAACGGGTTTATTGCAAAACGGGTTGTTAAGAAAAATGCAATAAAACACTCCAACCCGTTTTGCAATAATTTTTTTGCAAAACGGGTTTATTGCAAAACGGGTTGTTATAAAAAATTCAAATTGCAATAAGACGCTCCAACCCGATTTGCAATAAAATTATTGCAAAACGGGTTTATTTCAAAACGGGTTGTTATACAAATTACAAATTGCAATAAAACACTCCAACCCGTTTTGCAATAAAATTATTGCACTTCTGGGTTGTCTTAATTTAATTCCCCAATTGGTGAAAATCACTTCATAAATATATACATTCAGCCTAGTTTTATCATATTTACCTTGCAGGCGACATTTTAAACTTACTTTATGCCGTTTCAAAGAAATTTGAAACAAATAGTATATATGTGATGATTGTATTGCGAAACGGTTTGTAACTCACAACTGACGTTGCATGAAGACACTTCAACACGTTTTGACACACATTCTGTTTTGTTTTATCGTATTAAATCTCGAAATTCACCACCTTCCATGCTTTTTAATTTTAAGTTTTAACTCACAGTTTTGTCTATTTTAAAACAATATTATTTAAATACAAAATTTGAACATCACTTTTAACTATTCCAATCCATTTGAATAAATACAAGAGTGATGATTTTATTGCAAAACGGGTTTATTGCAAAACGGGTTGTTATACAAAATTCTCATTGCAATAATACACTCCAACCCGTTTTGCAATGAAATTATTGCAAATAAATGTGTGGTGATTTTATTGCAAAACGGATTTATTGCAAAACGGGTTGTTAAAAAAAAATGCAATAAAACACTCCAACCCGTTTTGCAATAATTTTATTGCAAAACGGGTTTATTGCAAAACGGGTTGTTTAAAAAAAAAAAATTGCAATAAGACACTCCAACCCGTTTTGCAATAATTTTATTGCAAAACGGGTTTATTGCAAAACGGGTTGTAACACAGCTCTTCAAAATGCGGTTTTCAACAGTTTTCTGAAAGCCAGTGAACTTCAATTGAAATCTGTTGCATTACCGGCAATCAGTTCTGGTAAGTTAAAGAATGCATAAATGCTACATAAATAATCAAGTTACAAAAATGCTTTGCCTTTTGTATTAATATAAATTTATATATATTTCCTATAAAACACATTAAAATTCAAAATCCTGCTCAGTGTCATTGAATTTCTTCTGACAGTTAAATGTAAAAACCTGGTTATAAAATTGGGGTATGACAGGAGGACCGGTGAGCAGACAATGGTGAGGCTTTAAACAGATGTTTGTTTTGTTCAATAAATTAAGTTTGAAATGACATTTTAATTATATTTAGATTACAGCAAGAAAGCATATACAACGGCACATAAATGAAGTTGGAGACTTTTTAAATAAACAGAACATTTTTAATGCATTTGTCCTTCAGCACAAAATTATTGATGCTAGAGGGATGACACCTCATAAAAATATGAATCGTCATGTGATTTAATATTTTTGTTTTCCAACATTTTGAATTTTAAGACAGAAGTGGAATGTTCTAGTTTGAAATAGTTTTAAATTTATATAAGAAATAAATGTTGATATATACTCGATAAGTCAATCAATTAGCTTGCACACTGATACACAAGGAAGGTAAGGTAATTGCAAAGGTTATTATGACAACCTGGCGATTGTTCTAACATCTGTTCCTGTGGGCACAAAAGTTTTGGTTGTATCGTTCATTCTTAAACACATGTTTTTTTGAAGTTACAATAATGAGTTTTACACTGGCAGTTTGATAAAATTGGTATCAACACATGACCTGATATCATAATTCAACTGTATTTTATTAACATCCTCGATACACTTTAATTGATATGCAGATGCACATTATATTGTTCATATTACCCAAATGGTATTATGAGAATAGTGTATATTAGTGTTCATATGCACATTTTTTTACGTATTGGCATGTTTCATGTATTTTTATTGCTATTTTTTAATTGCAGCAATTTTTGGAGTTCCAATGGAAATATGCACTGAAGAGTATGTACATGCAGTATTGATGTACAGTGGAGTAGGTGCTGAGGCTTCATTGAGGGTGATACACTTTGTTGATATTCTTTCTGAGGTTGTTACACAAATTCAGACAAGGTTCGATGAATATGTAAAAAAAGGGGATCTATCGAATGCAGATCAGTTTGAAACTTCCTCACTACGCAATAGAAAGACCAACGTAGAACCTAACGCGATTAGTGAATCGGGATTTCACACAGAAACAACAACCACCAAAGTATGCAGATAAAGCTTTGATAGAGCTTTTAAAGTTGTTGCCAAAAAAAATCTTCTGAAAAAATAAACTTTTGTTTAGGTTTATTGTTAAAATTTCTGTGGACATTTCCTCCTGATTAATAGATTTGAATGTGTTACTTTTTTGTAAATTTAGATGGCCATTTGTAAAGAAAAAATTTTACTGAATGTAGTTAGTTCAACTGAGCAAGATGTGCTTATAGTGAACTATTGATGTCAGTCTATGTCTGCCGTTTATTGTGGTGCATTATCTGTCACCGTGCTAGAGGCTGCAATCTTAACTTTTCATGGAACTTGGTTAGAGTGTTTTTTATTGAAAGTTTACATGTATATGCAGAATTTGAATTTGGGTCATGTGCGTTAAAAATGTTTTCATGAGGCCAAATCATAAATAAAACTTGTAACGTTTCTAAAGAACGTGACATTCATGACTTTAAAGGAATGAAGTCTGCTCAGAATGTTTATGATAACAATATCTCTGCCAAGTAGGTACGTGGGTAAAATTCCTCCAAGACTATGTCAAATCTTAGAAAACCCATGTGACCACTCTTTAAGGAACATTTATGACAATTGATGAAATTAAGTTATAATATTTATCTGTGCAATATTAAGGCCATGTTTTAATCTGGGTCACAGGCTTAAACAAGAATAGTTCACCATGTCAAATCTTAGAAAAATCTTTTTACTCCATCCTGATAAATCTTTGTTGAAATGTTTATCAAGTCATTATCGAGGCAAAGTTTGAATCAGGGTAACCTTCTTAACAAAATAGATCACTAGGTAACGTGTTGTAAAAGCCTTGTTAATACTCTAGAACGCACAGTTATTACCCAGATTTGATAAACCATGGTCAGAGTTTTCATCTTGAGAATATCAAGGCCATGTTTGAATATGGATTAAGTTTGGGACAAAAACAGATCACAAGGCTAAATGGTTGTAAATTTATGTACCTTGAACTCATGTAAGCACTTAAGTGACATCATGGCCCCCTTGTTATTTGTTTGTTTGATGTAGATTTCAGAGCACGAATTGCATGACCAAGAACCATTTGTGTACTTTGTATTGATGACTTTACAAATCCCAAGAAACTTGCCTGCTATTATTCGGCAGCATTGTTTTTATATGCAATATCTAATAAATTTGTTAGCAGTGATATGATCACTATTGTATTCTTAAACATTACAGGTGATCAGCCGCCAGGAACGATGACCATAAAACGTGAAAAATGGGAGTCTTGTGTTGGCTAAGAACATGTCGGGCGATTATGTATAGCCTACAGTTTTAACTCTGGAACACAGACGGTTTGTTTCAACATGTATTGTTCTTGTCTAGTTTTATTAATTATCTGTGATTTCTGAAAACTATTTGAAGAGTATATTTTCACTGTTACTTATGTCTATCTGATGTTTCTGTGTTATGTTCTTTTTCTGTCCGACTACTGTAAATATTCCAAAAAACAAACAAACTGACCAATAAGATGTGTGCATTAAAAAAACTTCAAGAGAAAGCACTTGAAACAGCCATTAAATAAATGAAACCATCTGCCGTGTTAATCTTTTATAAAACATAATGAAAACAAAGGTTTTTGTGTCAGCGAGTTAGTCATTTAGTGAGCTCACCAAACTTGAAGGTAACCCAACATGATGAGAGACTGTTACAATTGCTGCGGTGGGCAGGCAGATGTTCAGTTTGGTTAAAACACTGTCAATCTTATAAATTGTTTGGAAAACTAATTTAAAGAATATATACAGGTAAAACATTATGCTATTTCTAATGTTTGTTTACGACATAAATTGATGATTCAATGCAAATAATGAATTTCTGGTAGTATTTATGTAGACATTTTTAGTAAATTTGCATTTTTTTTAGAAATTTGGCCTGTAATTTAGTGACTTGAAACAATAAACTGTTTAAATTGTCAATCATACTCTAATGTATTAACACTACAACTTATAGCCCATTTGGGAGGCAAGCGTGTTTAACAAACAGCCCTTGTTAGAAAATGCACTTTCGGTATAACCTTTAGCTTAGTCTATATTTTAGTTACATTTATCGTAAGAAAAAAATTGTACAGTATCACTTTTAGGGTATGTACCTATTTCAACGAATTTTGATTAAATTTCTATTTTGAATTAATTTTATTCATCTACTGGCTGTCTTGCTCGTTATCAGAATATTAATAAATACAATGAGGTCGTCAGTTTTGAATCACTAACGAAAGAATAACTGGTTGTAAACAGCGACCGACGTTTATATTGAATATAGGGTATTATATAGAGAAATTTAATCTCGATCCTGCGCTCACCTTAATTTATAGTCAAATTTATATATAAATGAGTGTTTAAGATTTCAACGATCATCTAAATATAAGGGAGTGTTCAACGATCGTACAGTTTCTCCATTGACAATATTCGCCAAAAGCTAATCACGTGACAGCAGGTGACTTCATTACAAAACACAATTTCACTGTCAAAATAATTAATTTCACATCAATAAGATAATTTTTCAAATAAGGAAGGAAACACACAATGCTTGACCCATTTGTGAGAAAACCGGTGACGTGCACGTGTATTTATTTTGTCTCGGATTTACTTGTGCACGGCCGTTAATCACGGGCGACACCTCTTTTTTTAGATGCATTAATAAATGAGCCAATGCTACGTCCGCGGTGGCGCTCATATCCGGATGTTTTGAAATTTAGTGGATAATTTTACAGTCTGAGTAGGTTAAATATGTGGGTTTTTTTCAACATGGTTCTCATTATTTAAAAAAAAATCGGCCAATGTAGTGCGATTCAGCGATGTTAAGTTCATCAGAAACATACAATCACCACTCATTTGGAAACGTGAGGATGTTTATAAGTTGTGGCAAGGTAGAATTCGTAAAAGCAAATTGATGTCTTTTCCATGTGTGACGAGCACATTCCCAGCCAATAAATCGCTCAATACATATAATTGTGGCTTTGAACATGTACAAGTTAATACATGCACAAAACCATCGACTTCTATCCGATCTAATAGATAAATTTGCATTTTTCAAACAGAGATGAAGTCAATGCCAAGGAGGTAGCGCTACGAATAGGAGGTGGCGCCAATGCATATTTAAAGCTATTTTAAAGTGACATATTTAATGTAATGGTTTCTATTATGTTTAAAGGACTAACATTTATTTTTGTAAGTTGATTACTTCAGGACATCTGAGTCGCATGCGTTTTTTATTAGAGCAGTTTTCTAATATTGTCTTGATAGAATTAAACTTCGTCTTTGTATGATAAGAAAATTTAACATTTATAATACAAAAACGTTAACGGACAAAGAATGAGCTATTTTCATTTTTTGAAGTTGATAGTGGAAAATCAACATATATTAGCCTAATTAAGATTCGTTGACCAAGGCCTTTTATTAAATTAAGCATCTGGATTAGGGACACAACTAATCGTTTCAAGAAGAAGTACTGTTGAGTATTTAGTTAATTATTTACATTGAGTATAACAAATATTTGTTATATATCGTACACTTGTTGTATTCGTGTTCGTGACTTCTTAATTGAGTTGATAACTTATATATATTTAAACTACATCTTATTTTTGATAGAAATTGTTTATGTTCTGTTAAGATTTGGGCTTTCGTATGTACGTTGAAAAATTAAGAAAATATAACAAATAACAGTATATATCAAACCTACGTCATGTGATGATGTCATTATATAATACAAATGTTAATTGTTACATCCTGCATTGGCACAACCTCCTATCATTAGCGCTATCTCTAAAAAATTGGCTCCATCTCTTTTGGAAAGAAGCACAATTTTCTATTACGTCGGCAAGAAGCCAATATTTTTTAGCATGCAACATCTAATATATGTTGTACGCAATCGTTTGGTGTCGTAAGAGATTGTAATAATATTCCCGCCACCTCGAATTTGCATTGGCGCATTTAATATAGCATCTCAAAAAAGAGGTTTGCACCCTTGACTAACGGCAGTACTGTGCAAAGAGGCTTATATGTGATGAAATTTTCAGTTGGACATTTTGAAACAGAAAATAGTATGAAAGCGTCCAATGAAAAGTACTGTTCCGATTAAGCCTACAACAGGTGTGATCCACATTTGTAAATCCGAGATAACAATTTATGCAAATGCACTTTACACGATTTCCTCATCGAGTTGCCCATGTAGCTGTCCCGTACAGGATTATCATGGATGACACTGTCTGATACAAATGGAGGTAAAATACAGATTAATAAACAAATAACACATAATTATATAATCCGAGATTCGACTTCCCATTTTGATTGTGTTATTCCATGAAAGTTTACTGAAAACATATTTTATCTTTGAATGATGTGTACTTTTCGCTTGGCACAATTGTCGCCGTATCTCTTGGCAAATATTTATATGGTTAGGTGAAAGTACTGTAATAACAACGCAGAATAATATAAACAGAATATACTATGTCTACGTTGTGGAGGTCAAGTCTCTAATGCTTTACACTTATCACCATTGTTAAACAATTATTACAGTAATAACATTTATAAAAGCATGACAACTTTGTTATACAATAAATACAATAAATAACGTACGTTGCATTTAATTAGAAAAGAGATTATAACAATACAAATGTGAAAGTTTATCAAATTGATGTTTCAATAACCTGTAATAACAACACAGAACAACATATCAACAATATAGGCCTACTATGTTTATGTTCTGGCGGTAAAGTGGAAATAGCACAGTTACTTGCGCTTGCCACATGACCAATGCCGCAAAATAGTGCGTGCAATGGGTTGAAGTGTTTTAAACTGGTGAGTTATGTAGTCTGAAGTGTAGTAACTGTTTGGAAAGAATTAATGTTAATAGTAAAATAGATGGAAATTTATTTCGTATGTTGAGATTTAGTAGAAACATAAGGATTTTTAACTTTATTCTATGACACTAATGTTCGCATTTTTAAATTGGCAATAACACTGACAAGATTATAGATGTATGATAGTGCCATACAGTTTGAGACATGTATATTTCGGAACTGACATTTGCAGCAGTGTGTCTGTTTCGCGTTTTTTAATTAACAGTTATATGCTAGTTGTTTTCCGATTTTTTTTTATTACAAAAAACAACAACACTGAAATTATTACCACTATCACTTAGCTTGGAAAATGTGTTAAGACAATAATTGTGTTTTTATCACAGATCAATTAATGTGCAGAATTTTGCCGTCTTTTTTAAATGTTTTCGAGCGTTCCAATGAATAAGCTGGTTTAATTTATTCCATTAACTTCCGTTTTATTGATAAGAACATATCAACTGGTATTGTTCATAAATGAACAATATGTTTAGTTATAAGTTATAATGTTTTTGGAAGTGTTGAATTGAATGCATGTTTTCGGAACGTAATTTTTTCGGAACTGACGACCTCACTGTACAAAACGTCGACATTAGTGTAGTGTTTTCATCACAGGGGTGGAAACGGTGAAGGGATGGTAAAAAGGTTGTGTTTTGACTAAAATATCAAACATTCAAACGTTTTTTTATATCTCCCTTATATCCTATTCTTATTTTACAACAGAGCTATTTAGTTACGATGTATGGGTGTATCAATTTGAAGCCTTTAATGGCGAATTTCCAACACACCACAATTGATGAACACGTACCTTTAAGGTTTGGGTTCAAGTCAATATTTAGGTTGAAGTTTAAATGTCAGCTTTACGTTTTATTTTACATAAACTGTTTATCATCTACAGATCTTCAACATCAAATATTTCTTTGTTGTTCTCATATCAGGCGACTGTGAGAAAATGTACATTATTACATTAAAGCGAACGTAAAGTTGAATGCGCTGTTATGGAGGGAACTAATACATGTATATGCTATAACAGAATATGTGTTGGTATTTCTTCAATATATATTTACACTTTCACTCGTATTCGTTAACATATATATGCGTTTCTTCAATTATTTGGGTAGTAAATCAATCATGAATTCAAAATGAGACATATTTTTACAATTAAACATAAGAGATACAAATAACGACTGCTATTAGACCGTCTAGATCTCAGTGTATTTTGCATATTAATTATCAAATTTGACATCGGCTTTCAACATTTTAGCCTAATCTTCAATAAAGGAAATGGAGACAATGACAGTAGAATGTGGAATCTGCTTTGTGGATAAGGTTGTAGGGATTTGCGAAAACTGTGAGTGCAAACTGTGCGAGACCTGTTTAAGGAATAATACAAGAGCAAAAATGTTCAGTACACATATAACATTACCCATTGAAGAATTAAATAAACAAAAAAACATGTCGAATTTGGAAACTGCAAAATCAACTGATACATTAGTAAAATCGCCAGTCGATACTGACATTCACAAGCAGAAGTGTAAAGACCACATTGATGAAAACCAGTCGTTTTTTTTGCGAGAAACATGATGCCTGTATTTGTGGGCGTTGCGTCCTTTCGAATCATACAACTTGTTTGAATTCGGTGGTTGATTCGAACAATATCCAACACGACGTAGAGGACATGAATATAAGTGTGTCTACATTGCAGTCTCAATTGCAAGAGTTGGACGAAGAAATAGATCGCATTATTGTCAAAATAGACGAAAATCGACGAGTGAATAATAAATGTAGATCAAGCTCTGCAAAAGAGATAAATGAATTTCACAAAGCATTAGTCGATCAACTTAAAATATTGATGACAAAAGCAGAAACAGAATGTGATGACATACACAAACAAAATACAGACCTATTGGATGAAACGGAACTTAAATGTATGGGCCATAAACAAGTTCTACTGCAGCAAATGGAACTTTAAGATGAGCTAGAAAATAAAAAGCATTATCAGCATTTATTTTTAGCTACTAAGAGAAATGGAAAGAATATGGAACTATTTAAAGATGAAAATACAATTTTTAGACATGAAAGCAATATTAAAGAATATGAGTTGGTTTGTAACCTAAACTTGGTAGACAAATTCAGCGAAAATCAGCAGATGGGAACATTTACGATTGCTTGCGATGGAAGCGATGACGTAATTGAACATGTTGACGAGGTAGGTTGATTGAGGCGAACTGTTAAATTTGTTCTTATATCACATTATTAAATTGTATGCATATATCTTACACATATATTATACAATTAACAATAATTACTGAATTAATACAGATAGGTAAACACTTGTACAAGTACCAGTACGTGTACCAATAATTCTATAGTACTAGCGTGCTTACGTTGATCAAGCTATTGCATGTGATAATGTAATAAATCATTTATTAAATGACTTAATTGGGTTACGCATTTGAAGGTTACATCGTTGCTTCTTTTAAGCTCACTTGTGCTAATGCATTGGGGGAGGGGGGGGGGCTTGTTGGACCGCCTATTGTCCATCATGTTTCATCCTTGAGTAAACGTTTCTTTTAAGCGACATGTTTTGTAAAGTTGTATATATTCAAATCAAACCTCGAATTCTTGATGTTTGAGTGACCCTCTTTCAATGCTGTTCAAATCGTTCTGATCTTCTGCATATATAGGTACCACGATAAAAAAGCAACATAATACTCTGAAACCGCATGGTCACTTTAAAACTTGCTACATATTACTACATGTGACGTAGAGGGTGGGTATTTACAACTACTGTGACAAGTTCTTCTTCAGTTAGTGCTGCAATTGATAACTCGGCAACTGTCTATCTATCTTCCGCTTTATCACAGTCACAAACAAAGAGTGCAATATGAACGAAATAAGCGTTATATTACCAAATGGACAGAGAGATCGATTATTTGACTGTTCGATTTCTTGTGTAATAACACTGGGGTTTATTTTGCCCATGCATGGTTGAGCATGTAATAACATTAATATTATTGGAGACACGCCGTAAGTCAGTTTGTCGGTTTCTTTGTTTGTTGGTCAGTTGGTTGGTCTGTATGTGAAAAATGTACACATTTCGTTGAGCGAACTGATTCCACATTTCTCAAGCGAATATATTTTAAACTTTATATAATTATATTGTGAATTCATTCCCATGAAGAGCTGCGCAAGACACGATTTGTATGTGCATTTATCCATGTAATTTGTAGTTATGTGACCCTAAACTAAGGTATGGGCAATGTAGAAAACCATTTAAAACAAATTCATCATGAGAAAGTATCCGTGAAATTTCAAAACATCCGGTCCTTAGCACCACCTCGGAAGTAGCATCGGCTCATTTATTAATGCATCGCAAAAAAGAGGTGGCGCAATGATTAACGGCCTTGTACTATTTCAATTAAAACACGATGCTTTTTGTATGTTCCGTCACGTTTGGGACAAAGCTCTAGTTTTAAAGGGACACATGACATTGAAGTCAACAATGAATTATCGCCCTACCATATTAAGATATAACAATATATAACACTGAAAAAGTATGTCCTCCAATTATAAAAAATATATGTATATTGAGTCAAACATGTTTTTTTTTGGTTAATTGTCTGCATTTTGAGAGATGATAAAACATCATACTATATCGAATACATGTGCGTGAAGTTGACACTGACATCGACAATCAACATTCTACATTTGAATATCGAGCTGGTGCGTAAGCATAATTATTTGGCCTGTCTTGAAAAAGCCATATAAGTTTTTCTTTTCCAAGAAACGCCGAGCAGATTTGTTTTAATCAATTTCCTGTTCTTTTCCCAAATTATTGCATGTTTGTGTTTACCTTCTTGGCCTGTGTTCAAAAAGCCTCGTTAGTTTACCTTTTCTTCTGCAAGAAATCCAGAGCAGTTTTGTTTTTTGAACTTCCTGTTTATTTCCAAAAATGAGCCATATTTGTGTTTACCTTCCAGCGATTTTTTCGCCCAATTGGGAAAAGAACAGGTACCAGCCTAATTGGGAAAAATATGCGCGAAAACCCCTGAAATAGGGAAAATTCGCATCATGAAGTCTTCATATTGGGAAATTGGTGTATGAGATGTTTGTCTAAAATACCTCAAAATTGATAACTTAGTGCTGTTAAGTTGACAATATTATATTTACTTAGGATCAAGCCGAAGGGCTGCATATATATATAGGGAAACTAACTAAATGTTTCTACTTAAATATTTTTTTAGATGGAAAGCCAACTGGAAGAGAACACCCGGCCAATCAGCCTGAATCTTCAGCATTGCCACAAGGTACTGGTATACTGAAGTCATGAATCCTTTTAATTATACTTTACAACAAGCGATGTGTTTGTGAAAAAACTATGTCCCCATATATTTGACCTTGAAGGATGACCTTGACCTTTCACCATTCAACATGTGCAGCTCCATGAGATACACATGCATGCCAAATATTAAGTTGCTATCTTCAATATTGCAAAAGAGTACATTAAAATGAGAGATTTTTACACATACGTTTGACCTTTTACCTTGGAGGGTAACCTTGACCTTGACTTTTCACCATTCAAAATATGCAGCTCCATGAGATACACATGCATACCAAACATTAAGTTGCTATCTTCAATATTGCAAAAGAATGCATTAAAATGAGCGATTTTGACACATACATTTGACCTTTTATCTTGGACGGTAACCTTGACCTTGACTTTTTACCACTCAAAATGTGCAGCTCCATGAGATACACATGCATGCCATATAACTTGCTGCTTTCTTCAATATTGCAAAAGTTATGGCAAATGTTAAAGTTGGGGCAAACTAACACAAACCAACCAAAAGACAGGGAAAAACAATATGTCCCCCACAATAGTGTTGGGGGACATAAAAAGTGGGATTTTAACATACAGTGGAGTTAACCATGAAGAGCAGTGCCTGATGCGCACACATTTAATATATTATCCAAGCAAGATAAATCAAGATTTGCAAGCATAATTATTTGGTCTGTCTTGAAAAAGCCATATAAGTTTTTCTCTCCAAGAAATGCCGAGCAGTTTTGTTTAATCAATTTCCTGTACTTTTCTCGAATTGTTGTATGTTTGTGTTTACCTTCTTGGCTTGTGTTCAAAAAGCCTTGTTAGTTTACCTTTTCTTCTCCAAGAAATCCAGAGCAGTTTTGTTTTTTGAACTTCCTGTTCATTTCCATTAATGAGCCATATTTGTGTTTACCTGGCTTCTAAATCACATTTATTGTCAATATAAAATTTTGCAAGATTCTTATGTTGAATTATTAATAGTTGTTAAATACCTTTATGTTTTTTAAATCTGCACCAACAAATTGGAAAACTGAATAGTAGGCTGTCATGATTTAACAAAAGTAATTTAGCTGCAACTGTTTTTCTCATAAAAATGTAACTAAATCCTAGATGCTAATCCTATAGGTAATTTGGTATTATTTTATTTTTATTCGAGCTTTAAGGTGGGCTGATGTAAAATTAAAGTTGTCTCAAAATTGTTGTCGATTTCATGTTATCAATCTCAAAAGGAAATTTTCCCTTTTGTTATAAAAGTGGTTTTTAGCAATAAGTAATAGAAAATGACAGATATGGTAGACAAAAAGATAAGCAAGCATCTTAGAATAGTATTTACTCACCTTTGTCTCTGTTTTTAAGGTAAAAAAACAGTTATTAAATGTCAGAAAATGTACTTTTGTTCAAAATTTATCTTGTTTATGTCTGTTATGCCAGAGCATGTTCATGTATTAAATATTTTAATGATCGTAATCTTATATTAACGAAGAAATTGCTAAAACAGGTTTTTTTTTATCATAACCTAAGAGGTAAGTTTGCTAAATTTCACTCTAAGTATGGTGATTTAATTTCAAAATATAATGTTTCTTTAAAATGGCATTAAACTAATGGAATTTCCCATCCATCATTTAATGGGGATGTTTTGAAGCGTGTCCGCAAGTTAAAATATGTTAAAGAAAATGTTCATATTAAACTTTTCCATTTAATTAACTCGTTTTTATCAAAAGGATATGATGCTTATGTACTTAAAAACACGTACGTGATGGTTTTTGATTCACTTTATCTTTTGTCTCTTAAAATTTGGAATCATTAGTGATATAATGGGCATTTTTCACTGTTTAATTAAATTGTGTCTTTGTGTCGTATGCACTTTATCTTTCGTCTCTTTAAATTTGGAATCATTAGTGATATAATGGGCATTTTTCACTGTTGAATTAAATTGTGTCTTTGTGTCGTATGCACAAATCTGCATGAAAACTACATTTAGATTCACATCGTACATCAAATCATTTCTGTCGTCAAATGTCATAACACCCATATACTGTTTGATTCCAATAATGTCGCTTTAATGGAATTGCCATTTTTATTTATTTGATTCTTAATATTAAATCACCTAAACTTGTTTTATAAGAAGCACAGCCCCATTAATATTTTTATTTACAGTACTGCCCCTGGATTTTGTTCACGTCATTATGTCATAATGGATTTTTGTGACGTCATACGACCGACTTTCCCAGTTGTTATCTACATGCATAGGTCATTGGGTTTATAACGTTCCATTTTATTTTTATTTTCTCTCTGATAGGCGTTTCTTGTTTGATTTAATTATTATTATTTTTTTAGCAGTCACATAAACAACCAAGCAATGTAATATGGCATTGTTACACCCATTATTGCTGCTTCTTCCTGTTTTTGCGCGATGATTATCTGAGATATTAACTCCATGATGCTATATTCTCAAATCTTTTTCTATAAAGAAGGAATGTAGTTGACAATTGTTAATAGTTTTATTTGATCGTTCGTAAAAAAGTTGTAACTCTGTTACTCTGGTATCTTCTATGCAATTGAGTAATTAAATAGTAATTAAATTGAATGCGTTTTAATTCCCTTTTATTATTGTTTAATTTGAGTTACAATGCTATGACATTAAATTTTATTTTCACTTAAATGTATTATGAATATTGCTGGGCCAAGTGTGAGGTTGAGCGCTCTATAACCAGGTTTAAACCCCAATGCGTTGCATTGACCGTTCCAAGGCGGTGACCCCAGCTTTATTCTTATTTGTGTTTATGTTGTTTTGTATTGTGCTGTATTGTGCTGTTTTGTACTGTTTCGGCAATCGGTCACTTGCCATAAATAAAGGACCAACTAATTGTTTGTAATAAGATTTCAATACTGCTCCAGCAGCTGGAGGTTCACTTCTTTATATTCAATGACTTTAAGATTATGTGTTTCAGATATAAAGGCAACTGGAAGAGAACACCCGGTCAATCGGCCTGCATCTTTAGCACCGCCACCATTTAGCGGTAAATGGAAGTTATGAATCCTTTTAGCTGTACTTGACATAAAAGAAAAAGTGTGACTATAACATACTGCATACTACCTCTATGTAAAATCAGCAATTTTAATGAAAATATGCAATTAATTACATTTAACAGTAATTATTTCAATATGAAATCATAAAAGTTATGAATTTTATTGCATTTAATAAATAAAGAACCATCCCAATAAAATTAAAGGAATCACTTGTTGGTAAATAAAGGAACATTAATCTTGGTTTCCCCAAAAGTTTCATTGCTGTAACCATTTGATAACTCAGAATATAATTATTAAGTAAGTAGTGCATTTCTGTACTTTGTAAGACTATTAAGTTTACCAAACGTATATATCTAACATGCCATACCTTTTCTGAAATGGTCGGAAAAAAGTGACATTCATTAATAGCATACATGGTGACAAATTCAAAATAGATCTTTATCCATTTTATTATCAACAATATAAAGAAGTGAAACTCCAGCTGCTGGAGCAGTATTGAATTCTCATTATAAACAATTAGTTGGTCCTTTATTTAAGGCAAGTGACCGATTGCCCAAACAGTACAAAACAGCACAATACAAACCAACATAAACACAAAATATGAATAAAGCTGGGGTCACCGCCTTGGAACGGTCAATGCAAAGCATTGGGGGTTTAAACCGGTTATAGAGCGCTCAACCTCACACTTGGCCAAGCAATATTCATAATACATTTAAGTGTAAATAAAATTTAACGTCATAGCATTGTAACTCAAATTAAACAATAATAAAAGGGAATTAAAACGCATTCAATTTAATTACAATTTAATTACTCAATGGTATTGAAGATACCAGAGCAACAGAGTTACAACTTTTTGACGAACGATCAAATGAAAATACAAACAAAAATCAACTACATCCCTTCATTATAGAAAAGGATTTAAGAATATAGCGTCATTAAGTTAATATTTCAAATAATCATCGCGCAAATACAGAAAGAAGCAGCAATAATGGGTGTAAAAATTCCATATTACATTGCTTGGTTGTTTATGTGACTGCTAAATAATAAAATAATAATAATTACATCAAACAAGAAACGCCTATCAGAGAGAAAATATAAATAAAATTGAACTTTATAAACCCAATGACCTATGCATGTAGATTACAACAGGAAAGTTGATCGTATGACGTCAAAAAATCCATGTACCCAGGAACAGAGAAAGAGTTATGACGTAATTGACAAGCGAAGACACAATGACGTGAACAAAATCCAGGGGCAGTACTGTAAAGTAATAATAAAACTATTAATGGGGGGCTACTGCAAAATTGAACCACCAATAAAACAAGCCTAGTTGATTAAATATTAAGAATCAAATGTATAAAAATGGTAATTCAATTAAAGCGACACTATTGGAATCAAACAGTATATAAGTGTTTTGACAACCGACGACAGAAATGACTTGATGTACGATGCGAGTCCAAATGTAGTTTATATGCAGATTTGTGGATACGACACAAAGACACAATTTTGTTCAATAGTGAAAAATGCCATTAATATCACTAATGATTCCACATTTTAAGATTGGAAAGATATAGTGAATCGAAAACCATCAAACACGTGTTTTTAAGTACATAAGCATCGTATCCTTTTGATAAAAACAAGTTAATTAAATTGAAAAGTTTAGTAAGAACATTTGGTTTAACATATTTTAATTTGCGGACACGCTTCAAAACATCTCCATAAAATGATGGATGGGAAATTCCATTATTTAAATGCCATTTTAAAGAAACATTATATTTTGAAATTAAATCACCATTCTTAGAGTAAAATTTAGCGAATTTACTTCTAGGTTATGATACAAAAAGCCTTGTTTTAGCAATTTTTTTGTTAATATCAGATTACGATCATTAAAATCTTTAATACATGAACATGCTCTGGCATAACGTACCAACTGCGAAATGTAAATACCATAGGAAGGTCCTTTAGGGATGTTGCCATCTAGGAACGGAAAATTCACAATTTCAAAGTTAAAGTCGTCCCGTTTGTCGTATAAACTAGTTTTGATCAAATTATTATTAATAGTTAAATGTAAGTCTAAATACGCAGCGTCTGTATTGGATATACACGATCTATTTAAGACTAGTTCTTTTGGGTAGATTTTGTGAATATATTATTCAATATAAAGATTGAAAACAATTACTTGGTCCTTTATTTAAAGTGACCGATTGCCAAAACAATACAAAACATCACAATACAGCATAATACAAACCAACATAAACACAAAATATGAATAAAGCTGGGGTCACCGCCTTGGAACGGTCAATAATGGATTATCTAAATTAAGTATGTCATCAATGTACCTACTAGTAAGGTTAAAACAATGAATCAAATTTAATTGCTTAGTTTTAGATAATTCTAACATAAATTCGCTTTCATAACAATATAAAAAAAGGTCAGCTATAAGTGGCGCACAATTAGTACCCATAGGAACGCCAATAATTTGTTTAAATATTTTACCATTAAATTCAACAAACAAGTTATCCAGAAGAAAAGTAAGTGCTACACAAAAGTCAAGACCAGTCCAAATGATGTAATTATCTAATATCTGATTAGTAAAAAAGGCTGTTTTAGTGTTTAAAGCTAGATACAAACACTTCTCTCTAGCAAAAGTTTTTTAAATCAAAGAAACACGTTTGGATTTTATTAAAGCGTGAGGAAGCGTTGTATATAGTGTAGAAAAATCATAAGTACTTACCTGTGACACCTTATATTTTTTTCTTTTCAATTTGATCAATAACTTCTAAGGAGTTTTTTATTGACCAAAATAGGTAAATATTACTATTTGCATAAACTTTATTACACAGTTTAGCTATATGATATCTTATAGCACTCAATGCAGATGTAAGATACACTGATAATTGTTTGGTGGTACAAGACACTGAATTAGCGATAAAACGACTTTTATATGGCGTCTTATGTAATTTAGGTATCCAGTAAAGTGATTGCAATTTCTTGTCAGTAATATTGACTATTACACTTATTTTTTGCATTGGGCAATATGGTCGGCAATAATTTCATTAGGTTGCTTATTGTACTCACAATATGATGTAGTTTGTGAAAATTCTTGTGAAATAGTTTGAACATAAAACACTTGTCATATTATTACAACATTATTAGCAGCCTTATCAGCAGGAACTATGACGAATTTAGATTTTAAGTCTTCAAGAAATTTACAGAGATTTTGTTTATTAAATTTAGGTGAGTGTGGTAGGGCCAAAGGATTTGTATCATAAAAACATATTTTATTCATGGCCATACTAAATATTTTTGTTTTCCAATCATTAAGTGCAGTAATTTCAGCATTTTCCTTCCTGCGCCATTTAGTGCAATAATCCTGTAAGGATGTTACGATTTTCTTAATGCAGTCATCAAAATCAACAGGAATAGGCAGTCTGTACTTAGGGCCTCTGCGTAGTAAATTTCTAAGGTTTTTATTTTGAATGAAATTAAGGTAATAACATGTCCAACTGGACCATATATTTGGAACTAGAACAGTCACATAATGTAGGACAATTTCTTATTACATTTATATCTGTGGAAATAGAATTATAATTAAAAACGATACTTCTTACAGGTTAACTATATTTGTAGCAAGTAAGTGGTGATTCAGTATTGCGGAAATAAGGGGGAATCAACCGACGTACATTTTTATCATTGAATATTTGTGAAAGGTCAATTAAATCAAGACCTTTGTTACAAAACTCAATTTTGATACGATTTCTAGTTTTGTTAAGTGCATTTTCAATAAAAGGTTTAAGATAGTAGTCATGGAAAGATTCAATAATACAAGCACATTCATACAGAGGGTCAGATTAAAGTAAAATAAGTTTACATCCCTTATCAATATGCGCCAACGAAGAAACAGAAAGAGAGCAAAGTGCACTAAGTAATTTATTTTTACCCTCATTTTGTAATAATGTGTAGCAGTCATTTAAAGAAAGCAGACGTTTTAATTTACGCCTTAAGTTACCATTATTCCTAATGCCGTGTGAACGTTTATTTCTTAGACGTTTACTAAACAGAGAAAATGAATTAATCGATTTATTTTGAGAAAATGTTCCAACATTTAGAATATTATCATTTAATCCAAGTGGGTAAGCTGATTGCAAACATTTAATCCATTCAAATTCTGACATGCGCCTTACTTTTAATTGGCACTGAAGTGAAGTACTATCATTAAAAATAAGTTGCTCCACAGGTTGAATTGAAATATTTGTTACGCTATGACCCGTTTTATTAAAGTGCTGGTAAATGAAGTTGTAAAATTTATTGTTATTTTTAATTTAAAAAAAAAGTTCCCTAAACGTGTTTTTAGTGATCTACCAGTCTGCCCAACGTATTGCGCACCACAACAGGGTACATTTCCAGTAATAACATAAACCACATGCATAGAATCTCATGAAAAATCGGATTTAATGTTAACTGAAAATTTGCGATTGTTAACAGATGAAAGAATAAAAGAGGACATATTTAAAAACTTGCAACATAAACACTTCCTGGAGTTGCACTTATTTATTGTAGGATACCGATTACACGGAGCTTGATTACGCTGCGAACTAGAACCCTGCCGCATGGTACCTTCAATGAAACATGTTCGAAGTAAACTTAATTTGACTGTAGGTTTAGAAAAAAGTAATTGTCTATAATTTCACGGCAAATGAATACTACGTGCAATCGGAATTCTCAATGGTGAGAGAACAACTTTCGGGTTTTTTGTTATCAATCTGTCCATAGGTTATTTATTTGGCGAAACCACCAATCTTATAAATACATTAATACACATTGCCAAGTCAACATACATAAAAGAGTAAAAGGCAGCTTGTTAGATAATGGTCTGTAAAAATTCAGTATAACCTGCAGAACTCTCAATTGATGAACATACACGTTTACTTTATAAGTACAGAGAATGTTTAAGAATCTAAGTATAAGAAAGGTCTTAAACAAGGTTTCTTAAAATAATAAAAAAACACAATACCGCCACCAGCCTCTGAAGGCTGAAAATATAACAACATCGAAGATATGTACGGGGATACACGCTACTGCATCCACGCAGCACACATCAAACTGTTGTGCAATGCAATATAAAGAAGTGAAACTCCAGCTGCTGGAGCAGTATTGAATTCTCATTATAAACAATTAGTTGGTCCTTTATTTAAGGCAAGTGACCGATTGCCCAAACAGTACAAAACAGCACAATACAAACCAACATAAACACAAACTATGAATAAAGCTGGGGTCACCGCCTTGGAACGGTCAATGCAAAGCATTGGGGTTTAAACCGGTTATAGAGCGCTCAACCTCACACTTGGCCCAGCAATATTCATAATACATTTAAGTGTAAATAAAATTTAACGTCATAGCATTGTAACTCAAATTAAACAATAATAAAAGGGAATTAAAACGCATTCAATTTAATTACAATTTAATTACTCAATGGTATTGAAGATACCAGAGCAACAAAGTTACAACTTTTTGACGAACGATCAAATGAAACTACAAACAAGTGTCAACTACATTTGTTCTTTATAGAAAAAGATTTAAGAATATAGCGTCATTAAGTTAATATTTCAGATAATCATCGCGCAAATACAGGAAGAAGCAGCAATAATGGGTGTAAAAATTCCATATTACATTGCTTGGTTGTTTATGTGACTGCTAAATAATAAAATAATAATTACATCAAACAAGAAACGCCTATCAGAGAGAAAATATAAATAAAATTGAACGTTATAAACCCAATGACCTATGCATATAGATTACAACAGGAAAATTGATCGTATGACGTCAAAAAATCCATGTACCCAGAAACAGAGAAAGAGTTATGACGTAATTGACAAGCGAAGACACAATGACGTGAACAAAATCCAGGGGTAGTACTGTAAAGTAATAATAAAACTATTAATGGGGGGCTACTGCAAAATTGAACCACCAATAAAACAAGCCTAGTTGATTAAATATTAAGAATCAAATGTATAAAAATGGTAATTCCATTAAAGCGACACTATTGGAATCAAACAGTATATAGGTGTTTTGACAACCGACGACAGAAATGACTTGATGTACGATGCGAGTCCAAATGTAGTTTATATGCAGATTTGTGAATACGACACAAAGACACAATTTTGTTCAATAGTAAAAAATGCCCATAATATCACTTATGATTCCAAATTTTAAGAGAGGAAAAATATAGTGAATCGAAAACCATCAAACACGTGTTTTTAAGTACATAAGCATCGTATCCTTTTGATAAAAACAAGTTAATTAAATTGAAAAGTTTAATAAGAACATTTGGTTTAACATATTTTAATTTGCGGACACGCTTCAAAACATCTCCATAAAATGATGGATGGGAAATTCCATTATTTAAATGCCATTTTAAAGAAGCATTATATTTTGAAATTAAATCACCATTCTTAGAGTAAAATTTAGCGAATTTACTTCTTAGGTTATGATACAAACAGCCTTGTTTTAGCAATTTTTTTGTTAATATTAGATTACGATCATTAAAATCTTTAATACATGAACATGCTCTGGCATAACGTACCAACTGCGAAATGTAAATACCATAGGAAGGTCCTTTAGGGATGTTGCCATCTAGAAACGGAAAATTCACAATTTCAAAGTTAGTCGTCCCGTTTGTCGTATAAACTAGTTTTGATCAAATTATTATAAATAGTTAAATGTAAGTCTAAATACGCAGCGTCTGTATTGGATGTACACGATCTATTTAAGACTAGTTCTTTTGGGTAGATTTTGTGAATATATTGTTGAAATAATGGATTATCTAAATTAAGTATGTCATCAATGTACCTTCTAGTAAGGTTAAAACAATGAATCAAATCTACTTGCTTAGTTTTATGTAATTCTAACATAAATTCGTTTTGATAACGATATAAAAAAGGTCAGCTATAAGTGGCGCACAATTAGTACCCATAGGAACGCCAATAATTTGTTTAAATATTTTACCATTAAATTCAACAAACAAGTTATCCAGAAGAAGTAAGTGCTGCACAAAAGTCAAGACCAGTCCAAATGATGTTATTATCTAATATCTGATTAGTAAAAAAAAGCTGTTTTAGTGTTTAAAGCTAGATACAAACACTCCTCTCTAGCAAAAGTTTTTTCAATCAAAGAAACAAGTTTGGATTTTATTAAAGCGCGAGGAAGCGTTGTATATTGTGTTGAAAAATCATAAGTACTTACCTGTGATACCTTATATTTTTACTTTTCAATTTTATCAATAACTTCTAAGGAGTTTTTTATTGACCAAAATAGGTTAATATTACTGTTTTCATAAACTTTATAACAAAATTTAGCTATATGATATCTAATAGCACTCAATGCAGATGTAAGATACACTGATTATTGTTTGGTGGTACAAGACACTGAATTAGCGATAAAACGACTTTTATATGGCGTCTTATGTAATTTAGGTATCCAGTAAAGTGATGGCAATTTCTTGTCAGTAATATTGAACTTCGCAAGCTATTATCTTATAAAGTCGGCAATAAAGGGTTAAGTAATTAGCAAAAGGAGGTTGAATTGCAACTTAGATAATTTATTATAAAACCTCCATGACTAAAGAATGTTGAGAACAGTTGTCTTATTTCGTGTTTTGGGGAAAATGATACCTTGATTGAGACGCATGGCGTGTGTGACGCATACCCCGGTATACTCAAACAATTAAAACAATTAAAAATGAAATTTATTTATTTAAACTTGGCATTGAAACATATATTACAAGAATACTGGTACATTATTTTTATGTTTATTAGCTCACCTTAGCATAAGTGTGCAGAGTAAGATATGTGGTCAGTTTATGTGCATTAATTTTAATGCTTGCCAACGTTTAGCTTGTTGCCACTATAGAGGCCACATGAGTTTTTCAATGTTGTTGAAACCTTGTAAGAATGTCTTCGATCTGAAATCAAACATAGAAGAAGATTAAGCAGTTCATGAATTAACATATGTAAATGCGTGCTTTGGATTTTTTTTGTGCGTTGTACACACCGATGCGTATCATATGAGGACAAAGTACCAGTAGTTAAAACACTCTCAGGCTTTTATGCTAAATTGATTAACAGGTAGAAGTTTGCGTGATCGAGCAAGCGACAGAGGGGAGAGGGATCTCGGAAGGGGCGGCGGCTGGAGAAGGGATGGGGACGACCGTTAGCATAGAGATGATCGTGGTCCAAGGGATGCCCAAGGTCCTCGAGATGATCGTGGTCCCAGGGACCAGCGTGGCTCAAGGAATGATTGGCGGGGACCCCCGACCCGGAACGACAGAAAAGGACCTCCACCGTCAAGGGATGACAGGGATTCGTGGCGCAGAGGTACAATATTGGCACTGATTTATAATTGACCACTTTATGGTAATAATTAACAATACATAGTAACAGCAAGGATTAATCTATGTCCACTGCATGTGTCCTGTACAATTAAAATGGGAAAGTATGCATTGTACCAAAATATGAGCGTCTTAGAAGAGACATTCAAAATCTAGTGATGTTGGTGCGTATTCCGTGATTTGTGGGATTACGAATAAGCCTAATTAGATTTGTAATCCGAAAACCCACTATATTATTTAAGATGGTCCTCCTAGAGATAAACAAGCCTCCTTCTCTCAAGGTTTTCATTTTTATTTTCAGAGTGTACAATATTATACACGGATGAAATAATTATACTGCATATAATTATATGTTATCACAGAAGGACTTTTTTCCACCGTATTACATATCGAGCAGAACGTTGTGTGTTACATTTGGATTTATTTACATTTTTGAATCCTCTGAGAATCAACACATTTTTGGTCGTTTGCTTAGCATCCAAAATGCATACTTATTGGACTTAAAATTGAATGATCAGCCTGTGTCGGATGTAAAAGGAGGTTTAACAAAAATATAAATCTGTAATTGTGCGTATCTTTCCAGATCATATGGAGGAGGATGGCTGGACAACGGTCAAACGTTAAATGTAATGTTGAAAAACCAAACATCAAGGAACAGTACAGTTTTATTGAAGAATGGAAATTGTCAAAATTAGTTATAGCTAGGAATGTAAATTGTCTTTTGTTCTGTTGTGTGTACTGGGTTAATATGTTTCATAAACAGCAACAAAATATGTATCATGCTCTTACTGTTTAATTTCTTGATGAAGTTGACACAGTTTTGAAATAGACAAAATTGTGGTATAAATGATGTACATTTTCATTGTTTGTAAACTTAAGTAATAGTTCTCATAATTTAAAATAAAAAAAATAATTAATTACATGTCAGTTTTTGAAAACATTATTTCCAAAATAATACCATATTTAATTTCATAAAATTAATACATTAATGAAAAAGCCTCTTTCCCATTATCAGCTCGTATTGAGTGGGTGTGTGTGCTTTTCAAACCTACT
Source organism: Dreissena polymorpha (assembly GCF_020536995.1). NCBI lineage: Eukaryota > Metazoa > Mollusca > Bivalvia > Myida > Dreissenidae > Dreissena > Dreissena polymorpha. Next base: position 66,112,139 of record NC_068362.1, on the reverse strand, counting down.
GTCACGCAAGATTAATTGTAATTATGATTGACTGACATTTGATAAGTTGAAGCACTGAAAATATGTATTTGATTTGTAGTCAAAATCGTGTATTGCTTATGTTAACTATCTTATTTTCTTGTGCATGATACCAAATACACTTAAATACAACTGACTTTGACCATCTACTCAGTATGTTAATCACGTGTTTATAGTGCTACAGAGACCAAGGACGAATATATTTATGTGGAAAACAATAGTGTTATATTGTATTTTATCCCCACTTATAGCCGTTACGTCGGCAGCGGGCCGATTATAGACGTCCTGTCCAGCTCTGTCATGTGTTATTGTCTATAGAATTCGAAATTGTGTACACGATGTTAAAATCAGGCCAGTATACGAACTTGCGATTTCTTATTGTTTTGCGGGATTCACTCAAATCAATATGGATTGAGTAATTACATAATTACCATTTGATGCTCTTGCAAAAGTTTATATAGAGGATATTTGTTGGATTCGGTGGAATATCGATTTTATTTCATGAGTGATCATATAAAATAATATTTTCACGAGTGGCACAGCCACGAGTGAAAATATGCATTTTTTATGATTTCGAGTGAATTAATATCGATATTCCATCGAATCCAACAAATTTTCTTTTTATTTTATGCGTTTTTTCACCGTTAATTTACATTGTAAAAGAGTTTTACTGGATAATTTCGCTGGATTTATGACGTCATTTCGTCGATAAAATGACGTCATTTCACAGTAAAATAGTGTAAAATATCGATATTTTTCACTGTTATTTTTCACTGTTTAAAACAGTGAAATACCAGTTTTATTTCACTGATATTTCTCTATAAACCACCGGAAAGCATAAAATAAATATATTTTATACATCTTCAATTTTAATTTTATACAAATATTAAAACCAAAAAATGTATGAGCTTTATGTTACATGACAGTTATTTAAATTTCAGATTTATACTACGTTTTTACACAAGGCTGCAATTACGTGCTATTTTCATCTCGCATTGTGTTGCTTTTATACAAATATTACATACCAAGACATGTATGTGCTTAATGTTTCATGTCGATTATTTAATTGCCGTTCAATGACAGTTGTAATTCTCCTATCTTTTCGTTTACCACTAAGACAACATGTATTAATCTTTGATAATTTACACACATTATTGCACTGTGTTCGTTATCGTTACTATTGAATACTTCAGAAAGCAACTCTTGTCATCATTTAAATTTCATTTATTTAAGGCAAGTTCCCAAATGCCTTCTCAACACTCGAAGATACACATAGCAATATAAAGCAAACACTTAACATGATAACAATTCCGGTTGCAACTGTGGAACAGGAAATGTTTGGCAAATCCTCAACCAATATTTAAAACAAAAGAAAAATATTGGACCAATCTATTCCAATCGTTCAAAACTAACAACATAACCGCTCGGCCAGTCTGCAGGACCAATTCAGCTTTATTTTCCGTTTCATTAAATTTGTTTTCTTGCCAGAAGTAATTTAATGAAAACAATAACTTTAAATAACCTAAAACGCAATCGCAATGCCCATCACATAACGAAACATATTTGTTAACACGTTTACATTATTTCTGTTTAATTGATGCGAGACCTTTCAAACTGTCATGTAAACTAAAATCGGGTATCAGATGGTTTTATTCTTTGAAATATTGAACAATTAAATGTACTATCGCCTCGGGTAAATTTCGTGTTCAGTTATCTCCCGTTATAATGACTTCCTACTTTTAGAAAATGCACTTTCGGTTTAACCTATAGCAAGGTCTACATTTTTTTGTTACATGTATCGTTTGATAACAATTATAAAGGATCTTTTTTACGGTATGTAACTTATTTCAAGTTTCTATTTTGAATTTATTTTATTCATGTACTTGCACGTTATCAGAATATTTAAGTCACTATCACGCTCACCAATACATACGGCTACTGAATTATGCTATATAAAAACATTCGACAACAAGTAGTACCATACGATGGTTAATTACAATAGGAAGACCCTAAAAACAAGTAACATTGATGTAAAAACGTTATATTACAAGCATTCGGCAAGTTTTAAATATCTAAATATCGTTCCACGATGTAATCTACTTTCGCTTTCGAGTCAGGATCGGATTCATTCGGGTTGCGTTCATTTGCATAATTTATACAAGCCATTTTCGCATTCGCCAAGTTCCAGTTACCCAGAATTCATTTTGATTTCACAGAATGATTATTCATGAGAGCTACGTCATGCTTCCGACGCTTACCGTATCCAATCTCGTGTTCGCCCGTAAATGTTCGGATATTTCACGGGAGATATAAATGGAATTATTTGTGGCCACAAAAAAATAAAAACGAGCATTTTGTATCTCGTTAAATCAATTCTACCAGACAACATCTAACGTTGAAATTTTGCATTTTGCTAAAAGGAACATTGATTTTTTTATGGGTTAGCTTTATTTAACGAAATATTCGATATTTTTTAGCGTGATTGTTACTTTAATAAATACAATGGGGTCGTCAGTTTTAAATCACTAACGAAATAATAAATGGTTGTTAACAGCGACCGATTTTATATTGAATATAGGGTATAAGACAGCTAATTTCAAGCTTGATCATGCGCTTACCTTTAATGAAAGTCAAATATAAATGAGTGTTTAAGATTTCAACGATCATCAAACTATAAGTGGGAATTAAAGTTTTCAACGATCGTACAGTTTCTCAAATTACAATGTTCGCCAATAGCGAATCACGTGACAGCAGGTGAGATCTACTTCATAACAGAACAAACTATGACTGTCAAAATAGTTCATTTTACATCAATACGATATTTTAAACAAAATAACAAGGGAGAAAAATCCATATTTGACCGTTTGTGCGAAAACCCGGTGACGTGCACGTGTATTTGTTGTATCTCGGATTTACCTGTGCAAAGATGCTGGGACATAGAGGATTTTGAAACAGAAAATACCACGAAAGCGTATTATAAAAAGTGCTGTTTCGATTTAGCCTGTGTGATCCACATTGGTTAATCCGAGATAACAATTTATGCAAATGCACTTTACCCGGTTTTCTCACCGAGTTGCTCATGTAGCTGTCCCGTACCGGATTTACATGGATCGCACTGTCTGGTACAAATGGTAGTAAAATAAAGGTAAATAAACAAATACCATATAATTATATAATCCGAGAATCTACTTCCCATTTTGATTGTTTTATTCCATTAAAGTTTACTGAAAACATATTTTATCTTTGACTGATGTGTACTTTTCACTTGACACAATTGTCGCCTTATCTCTCGGCAAATATTTATATGGTTCGAGTGAAAATACTGTAACAACATCACAGAACAATATAACAAAAATAAACTATGTCTACGTTCTGGTGGTCAAGTCGCACATGCTTTACAATAATCAGCATTGTTAAGCAATTATTACAGTAATAACATTTATAAAAAATAAACATTGTAATACGATAAATACAACACATAACGTACGTTGCATTTAATTAGAAAAGAGATTACAACAATACAAATGTTATCAAATTGATGTATCACTTACCTGTAATAACAACGCAGAACAACATACCAGCGATATAGGCCTAATATGTTAATGTTCTGGCGGTCAAGTGGCAAATGCACGGTTACTTGCGCTTGTCACATGATCAGCGCCGCGAAATAGTCATGCGTGTAATAGGTTGAAGTGATTAAAGCTGGTGAGTTTTGTAGTCTGAACTGTAGTAAAAGTTTGGAAAGAATTAATGTTAATAGTAAACTAGAAGGATATTGATTTCGTATGTTGAGATTTTGTAGAGACAAAAGGATTTGTTAATTTATTCTATGACACAAATGTTAGCAATAACAATGACCTAATTAAATAGCTGTATGATAGTTCCATACAGTTTGTGACATGTATATTTCGGAACTGAAATTTTCAGCAGTGTGTCTGTTTCGCGTTTTTTAATTTACAGTTAAAATGCTAATTGTTTTCCGATTTTTTAATTAAAAAAACACTTAAATCATAACCCCGATCACTTTGCTTAGGAAATGTGTTAAGATAATAATTGTGTTTTTATCACAGATCAATTCATGCGGATGCAGAATTTTGCCGTCTTTAAAAAAAATGTCAACGAGCGTTTCAATGAATAAGCTTTTTGTATTTTTTTCTACCATTTACTTCCGTTTTATTGAGAACAAGGGATGTGTTTGGCAGAAACACAATTCCCCTTTCTGCGCCGCTTTGAAGCCATATATTTGACCTTTGACCTTGAAGGATGACCTTGACCTTTCAGCACTCAAAATGTGCAGCTCCATGAGATACACATGCATGTCAAATATTGCTATCTTTAATATTGCAAAAGTTATGACCAATGTTTAAGTATCGGGCGGACGGACAGACTGACGGACAGACTGACAGACAGACGGACGGACTGACGGACATTTAAAAAACTATATGCAATCCTTCGGGGGCATAAAAAACATCAAACGGTATTGTTTATAACTGAACAATTTAGTTTAGTAATAATGTTGTTTGAAAGTGTTGAATTAAATGCAATTTTAGGAACGTTGATTTTTCGGAAGTGACGACCACACTGTACAAAACGTCGACATTTAATGTAATATTTACATCACAGGGGGTGGAAATGGTGAAGGGATATTAAAAAAGGTTGTCTTTTGACCTAAAATATCAAACATTAAAACTATTTTTTTTTCTTCTCACTTTCTTGAATCATATTCTTATTTTATAAGAGAGCTCTTTAGATACGATGTATACATGTATCACTTTGAAGCATTGAATGGCGAATTTTCATCACACCACAATCGATAAACACGTACCTTAAAGGTTTGGGGTTCAAGTTGATATTTAGGTTAAAGTTTAAATGTCAGCTTTAAGTTTACATATACTGTTTATCATCTACAGATCTTCAACATGAAATAGGTCTTTGTTGTCCTCATATCAGGCGACTGTGAGAAAATGTAAATTGTTATATTTAAAAAAGAACATATTATAATATTAAAGCGAACGTACAGTTGAATGCGCAGTTATGGAGGGAACTAATTGTATGGGACTGGTTCTTTATTGTAAGGGCTAAGTCATTGCAGATCTCTGGTCCGATCATACAGGAAAAGGCACTGAGCTTTGATAAGTTACTTAGTAACTTTAACGCGTCTAATGGATGATGTGTCAATTTCCCCTCTAAAGCGGAATCCTTTCTAAACCGGAATTTCCTCTCTGTCCCGGGGATGTCCGGCTAAGAGGGGTTCCACTGTTTATGCTGTTACATAAAATGTGTTAGTATTTCTTCAATACATATTTACACTTACACTTGTATTTGTCATCATATCTATGCGTTTCTACAATTATGTGGGTAGTACTCCAATCATTAATTCAGAATGAGACGTATTTTTATAATCAAAGATAAGAGATACCAATAACGACTGCGGTTAGACCATCTAGATCTAGAGTGTATTTTGCATATTACTTATCAAATTTTCAAAATTTCAGATTAATCTTCAGTTAAGGAAATGGAGACAAGGGCAGTGGAATGTGGACTCTGCTTTGTTGATAAGGTTGTAGGGATTTGCGAAAACTGTGAGTGCAAACTGTGCGATACCTGTTTTAGGAATCATACCAGACCAAAAATGTTCAGTACCCATATAATATTTCCCAATGAAGAATTAAATAAACAAAATAAAATGTCAAAGTTTGGAACTGCAATATCAACTGATACAGGAGTAAAGTCGCAGGTCGATACTGATGTTCACAAGCAGAAGTGTAAAGACCACTCTGATGAAAACCAGTCGTTTTATTGCGAGACACACGATGTCTGTATTTGTGGGCGTTGTGTACTTTCAAATCATACAGCTTGTTTGGAATCGGTGGTTGATTTGAACAATATCCAACACGACGCAGAGAACATGCATATAAGTGTGTCTACATTGCAGTCTAAATTGCAAGAGTTGGACGAAGAAATAGATCGCATTATGGTCAAAATAGATGAAAATCGATGAGTGAATGATAAATGTAGATCAAGCTCTGCAAAAGAGATACATGAATTTCACGAGGCGTTAGTCGATCAACTTAAAATATGGATGACAAAAGCAGAAAAAGAATGTGATGACTTACACAAACAAAATACAGACCTATTGGATGAAACGGAACTTAAATGTAAGGACCATAAACAAGTTCTGCTGCAGCAAATGGAACTTTTAGATGAGCTGGAAAATAAAAAGCATTTTCAGCATTTATTTTTAGCAATTAAGAGAAATGGAAAGAATATCGATTTATTAAAAGATAAAAATACAATTTGTAGACATGAAAGCAATATTAAAGAATATGAGTTTGTTCGTAACCTAACCTTGGTGGACAAATTCAGTGAAAATCAGCAGATGGGAACATTTACGATTGCTTGCGATGGAAGCGATGAAGTAATGAACATGTTGACGAGGTAGGTTGATTGAGGCGAACTGTTTAATTTGTTCTTATATCACATTATTAAATTGTATGCATATATCTTACACATATATTATACAATTAACAATTATTACTGAATTAATACAGATAGATAAACACTTGTACAAATACCAGTACGTATACCAATAACTCTATAGTACTGGCGTGCTTACGTTGATCAAGCTATTGCATGTGATAATTTAATAAATCATTTATTAAATGGCTTACATGGGTTACGCATTTGATGGTTACATCGTCGCTTCTTTTAAGCTCACCTGTGCTAATGCACTGGTGGAGGGGAGGGGGCTTGTTGGACCGCCTATTGTTCATCATGTTTCGTCCTTGAGTAAACGTTTCTTTTAAGCGACATGTTCTGTAAATTTGTATATATTCAAATCAAACCTCGAATTATTGGTGTTTGAGTGACCCTCTTTCAATGCTGTTCAAATCGTTCTGATCTTCTGCATATATTGGTAACACGATAAGAAAGCAACATAATACTCTGAAACCGCATGGTGACTTTAAAACTTGCTACATATTACTACATGTGACGTAGAGGGTGGGTATTTACAACTACTGTGACAAGTTCTTCTTCAGTTAGTGCTACAATTGATAACTCGGCAACTGTCTATTTATCTCCCGCTTTATCACAGTCAAAACCAAAGAGTGCATTATGAACGAAATAAGCGTTATATTACCAAATGGACAGAGAGATCGATTATTTGACTGTTCGATTTCTTGCGTAATAACACTGGGGTTTATTTTGACCATGCATTGTTAAGCATGTAATAACATTAATATAATTGGAGTCACGCCGTAAGTCAGTTTGTCGGCTGCTTTGTTTGTTGGCCAGTTGGTTTGGTCTGTATGTGAAAAATGTACAAATTTTGTTGAGCGAACTGATTCCACATTTCTCAAGCGAATACATTTTGAACTTTATATAATTATATTGTGAATTCATTCCCGTGAAGAGCTGCGCGAGACACGATTTGTATGTGCATTTATCCATGCATTTTTTAGTTATGTGACCCTGAACTAAGGTATGGGCAATGTAGAAAAACATTTAAAACAAACTCACCCTGAAAAGTATCCGTGAAATTTCAAAACATCCGGTCCTTAGCGCCACCTCGGAAGTAGCATCGGCTCATTCATTAATGCATCTCAAAACAGAGGTGGCGCCCATGATTAACGGCAGTGTACTATTTCAATTAACACGATGCTTTTTGTATGTTCGGTCACGTTTGGGACAAAGCTCTAGTTTTAAAGGGACACATGACATTGAAGTCAACAATAAATTATCGCCCTACCATATTAAGATATAACAATATATCACACTGAAAAAGTATGTCCTCCAATAATAAAAAAATATATGTATATTGAGTCAAACATGGATATTTTTGTTAATTGTCTGCATTTTGAGAGATGATAAAACATCATACTATATCGAATACAGGTGCGTGAAGTTGACACTGACATCGACAATCAACATTCGACATTCGAATATCGAGCTGGTGCGTAAGCATAATTATTTGGCCTGTCTTGAAAAAGCCAAATAAGTTTTTCTTTTCCAAGATATGCCGAGCAGTTTTATTTTAATCAATTTCCTGTACTTTTCCCGAATTGTTGCATATTTGTGTTTACCTTCCTGGCCTGTGTTCAAAAAGCCTTGCTAGTTTACCTTTTCTTCTTCAAGAAATCCAGAGCAGTTTTGTTTTTTGAACTTCCTGTTTATTTCCATAAATGAGCCATATTTGTGTTTACCTGGCTTCTAAATCACATTTATTGTCAATATTAAATTTTGCAAGATTCCTATGTTAAATTATTATTAGTTGTTAAATACCTTTATGTTTTTTTAATCTGCACTCAAAAATTGAAAAACTGACTAGTAGGCTGTCATGATTTAAAAAAAGTAATTTAGCTGCAACTGTTTTTCTCATAAAAATGTAACTTAATCCTAGATGCTAATCCTAAGGGTAATTTGGTATTATTTTATTTTTATTCGAGCCTTAAGGTGGGCTGATGTAAAATTAAAGCTGTCTCAAAATTGTTGTCGATTTCATGTTATCAATCTCAAAAGGAAATTTTCCCTTTTGTTATAAAAGTATTTTTTTGCAATAAGTATTAGAAAATGACAGAAATGGTAGAGAAAAAGATAAGCAAGCTTCTTAGAATAGTATTTGATCATCTTTGTCTCTGTTTTTAAGGTCAAAAATCAGTTATGAAATGTCAGAAAATGTACATTTTATTTGAATTAAATTAAAATCAAATTTGAATACAATACGTTTTTGTTTAATAATTGATATTGTTTATGTCTTCAATGACTTTTAGATTATGTGTTTCAGATGTAAAGGCAACTGGAAGAGAACATCCGGCCAATCGGCCTCAATCTTCAGCACCGCCACCATTTAGCGGTAAATAAAAGTTATGAATCTTTTAAGCTGTACTTGACATAAAAGAAAAAGTGTGACTATAACATACTGCATACTACCTCTATGTAAAATCAGCAATTTTAATGAAAATATGCAATAAATTTCATTTAACAGTAATTATTTCAATATGAAATCATTAAAGTTATGAATTGTATTGCATTTACTAAATAAAGAACCATCCCAATAAAATTGAAGGAATCACTTGTTGGTAAATAAAGTAACATTAATCTTGGTTTCCCAAAATTTTCATTGTTGTAACCATTTGATAACTCAGAATATAATTATTAAGTAAGTAGTGCATTTCTGTACTTTGTTAGACTATTAAGTTTACCAAACATATTTATCAAATATGCCATACCTTTTCTGAAATGGTCGGAAAAAATGTGACATCTATTTATAGCATACATGGTGACAAATTCTAAATAGATCTTTATCCCTTATATTATCAACAACACTTCGCAAGCTAGTGTATTATAAAGTCGGCAATAAATGGATAAGTAATTAGCAAAAGGGGGTTGAATTGCAACTTAGATAATTTATTATAAAACAGCCATGAGTAAAGAATGTTGAGAAAAATTGTCTTATTTCGGATTTTTTGCGAAAATGATCCCTTGATTGAGACGTATGGCGTTTGTGATGCATACCCCGGTGTACTCAAACAATTAAAACAATTTATTTATTTAAACTTACAAGAAAACTGGTACATTTTTTATTTTATATTTATTAGCTCACCTGAGCAGACGTGTGCAGAGTCAGATATTTGGTCAGTTTATGTGCAACATTAATTTTAATGCTTGCCAACGTTAAATTTGTTGCCACTATAGAGGCCACATGATTTTTTCAATGTTGTTGAAACCTTGTCAGAATGTCTTCGATCTGAAATCAAACATAGAAGAAGATTAAGCAGTTCATGAATTTAACAAATGTAAATGCGTGCTTTGGAATATTAAATGTTTTTTGTGCGTTGTACGCACCGATGCGTATTATATGAGGACAAATTACCGGTAATTAAAACACTGTAAGGCTTTTATGTTAAATTGATTAACAGGTAGCAGTTGGCGTGATCGAGCAAGCGTAAGAGGGGAGAGGGATCTCGGAAGGGGTGGCGGCTGGAGAAGGGGTGGGGACGACCGTTGGCCTAGAGACGACCGCGGACCTAGGAACGATCGTGGCCGTAATGACGACCGCGGTCCCAGAGATGATCGTGGTCCAAGGGTTGACCGAGGTCCTCGGGATGATCGTGGCCCCAGGGACCAGCGTGGCTTTAGGAATGATTGGCGGGGACCCCCGACCCGGAACGACAGAAAAGGACCTCCACCATCAAGGGATGACAGGGATTCGTGGCGCAGAGGTACAATATTGGCACTGGTTTATAATTGACCATTTTATGGTAATAATTAACAATATATAGTAACAGCAAGGATTAATCTATGTCCACTGCATGTGTCCTGAACAATGGAAATGAGAAAGTATGCATTGTACCGAAATATGAGCGTCTTAGAGGAGAAATTCAAAATCTAGTGATGTTGGTGCGTATTCCGTGATTTGTTGAATTACAAATAAGCATAACTAGATTTGTAATCCGAAACCCACTATATTATTTCAGATGGTCCTCCTAGAGATAAACCAGCCTCCTTCTCTCAAGGTGTGCTTATTTTATTTTCAGAGTGTAAAATATTATACATGGATGAAAAAATTATACTGCATATAATTATCTGTTATCACAGAAGGGCATTTTTGCCACCGTATTACATATCGAGCAGAACGTTTTGTGTTACATTTGGATTTATTTAGTTTTTTGAATCCTCTGAGAATCAACACATTTTTGGTCGTTTGCTTAGCATCCAAAATGCATACATATTGGACTTAAGATTGAATGATCAGCCTTTGTCGGGTGTACAAGGAGTTTTTTTTATAAATATAAATCTGTAATTGTGCGTTTCATTCCAGATCATAAGGAGGAGGATGGCTGGACAACTGCCAAAAGTTAAATGTTGAAAAACCAAAAATCAAGGAACAGTACAGTTTTATTGAAGAATGGAAATTTTCAAAATTGTAAATAATTATAGCTAGTAATGTAAATTATTTTTTGTTCTGTTGTGTATACTGGGTTCATATGTTTCATAAACAACAACAAAATATGTATCATGCTCTTACTGTTTAATTTCTTGATGAAGTTGACACAGTTTTGCAATAGACAAAATTGTGGTATAAATGATGTACATTTTCATTGCTTGTAAACTAAAGTAATAGTTCTCATAATTTAAAATAAAACAAAAAAAACAATATATTACATGTCAGGTTTTGAAAACATAATTTCCGAAATAATACCATATTTAATTTCATGAGATTAATATATTAATGACAAAGCCTCTTTCCCATTATCAGCTCGTACATGTATTGAGTGTGTGTGTGTGCTTTTCAAACCTACTGTCACGCAAGATTAATTGTAATTATGATTGACTGACATTTGATAAGTTGAAGCACTGAAAATATGTATTTGATTTGTAGTCAAAATCGTGTATTGCTAATGTTAACTATCTTATTTTCTTTTGCATGATACCTAATTAACTAAAATACAGCTGACTTTTCATCTACTCAGTATGTTAATCACGTGTTTATAGTGCTACAGAGACCAAGGACGAATAAATTTATGTGGAAAACTATAGTGTTAAATTGTTTTTTATCCCCACATATCGCCGCTATGTCGGCAGCGGGCCGATTATAGACGTCGGACCCAGCTCTGCAGTGTGTTATTGTCTAAATACCTCTTCTTAGAAGTCTGTATAGTTACAGTATCATACTGTTTTCTCCAATTCTCCACGTATATGTCATTCTCAGTTGCCGTACAAGTGTATACATTACAAAAAACATTATAAGGAATTGCAAGTATGAAACACAATTAAAGCATTTGTGCTTTGGCAGAAATTGTTACCTAACATCATACACTTTACAACGTCAAAAGCCGACATAAAAGGTACAGTGGTTGAAGAAAACAGAAAAGTTCTAAAATACTGTATCTTTTTACAATTATTAGTTTATATTTATTAAAATATCACGACTGGTATATTACATTACTTGAAAACAGTTCATATTTTCAGTCAATTCGGTAATAAAATTTCGCGATAGTAAACCGAAAGTACATCGCGAAAATAGGTTACATAACGATATACACACTATAAATAACGCAAGTAGATTGATAATTTCATATTAATATATATAATATATACAATTCACTACGCATGCACAATTTGCATTCCTGGGTTTACCACATGACGATGATGATCAATCTACTGGCGTTTACTGGTACGTCTGGTAGGTACCCGGTACCGGTTGCCAGTAAAGTTCATTACCGAATATACTGAAAATATGAATACTTAACAACTTGTTTTAAAGTAATGTAATATACCAGTCGTGATATTTTAATCAATATATTAAACTAATAAAAAAATACGGTATTTTAGAACTTTTCTTTTTTCGTCATTCGTGAATGACGGTACCTTTAAAACAAAATGCAGTAAACCAAGGGTATTGATACAAATTCTGCTTACCGGATATAAACAGTTGAACAATTTAGAAGTCGAACTTGCGTACACGATGTTAAAATAAGGCCAGTATACGAATTTGCGGTTCTTTCGTTTAAAATATGATCGTGCATTTTGTAGTGTATACTTATTACCAGTAAATGTTTATGCCCCAAAAACATAGGTTCTATGGGCATATTCAAATCGCACCGTCCGTTAGTTAGTCCGTCTTTCCGTCCGGATTAGTTTCCGCTAAATAAGTCAAGCGATTATCATCAGATCTTTACCAAGCTTCATCAAATTGTGTAAGGCAATAACATCTAAGCCAAGTTCGATATTCGGCCAAATTGACCCAGACACTCCTGGGTAACGGCCCTTGAAACATCGTAAAATTGTTTTTTTCTCGTTTCCGCTCAATAACTCGAGCAATTGTCATCAGATCTTCACCAAACTCCATGAACATGTGTAAGGCTATAACATCTAGGTCAAGTTTGATAATCGGCCAAATTGACACAGACACTCCTGAGGCTCTTGAATCATTGAAAAAATGGAGTTTTTCTCGTTTCCGCTCAATAACGCGAGCATTTGTCATAGGATCTTAACCACACTTCATGAAAATGTGTAAGACAATAACATCTTGGTCAAGTTCGATAATCGGCCCAATTGACCGAGACTCTCCAGAGTTAGGGCATTGAATCATCGAAAAATTGCGTTTTTTCTCGTTTCCGCTCAATAACTCGAGCAAATGTCATAGGATCTTCGCAACACTTCATGAACATGTGTAAGGTCATAAGATGTAGGTCAAGCTTGATACTCGGCCAATTTGACACAGACACTTCTGAGTTACGGCCCTTGAATCATCAAAAAAAATTGCGTTTTTTTTCTCGTTTCCGCTCAATAACTCGAGCAAATGTCATAGGATCTTTGCCACACTTCGTCAAAATGTGTAAGATCATAAGATCTAGGTCAAGTTCGATAATCAGCCAAATTGAACAAGAAACTCCTGAGGTACGGCCCTTGAATCATCGAAACATTGAGTTTTTTCTCGTTTCCGCTCAATTACTCAAGCAATTGTCATCAGATCTTCACCAAACTTTACTGGTTTCGAAATCTGCGTTTTGGTTTCGAAAAAGCGTTTTTCGGGGGCATATGCCTTTTGATGAAGACAGCTCTTGTTTTTAAGTACTTAGAAAAGTTTAATCACATGAATTCATTGTTTTTCGAGATTCACTAAAACCAATGTGGATTGAATAATACATATGATGCTCTTGCAAAATTTATATATATTTATGGCTATGTTCATCTTCAATTTTGTTGATTTTATACAAATATTAAAAACCAAGAAATGTATATGCGTTATGTTACATGACAATTATTTTAATTTCAGATCAATACAACTCATACACAAGGATGCAATAACGTGTTATTTTCATCTCGCATTATGTTGCTTTTATACAAATATTTAATACCAAGAAATAATGTTTGATGTCGATTTTTTAAATTTCAGATCAATTAAAAGTTGATATACTCTTCACTTCTCGTTTACCACTAAGACCACATACATGAATCTTTGATAATAACTGTAATTGACACACAGTATTGCACTGTGTTTGTTATTGTTATTATTGAATACGTCAGAACGCAACTCTTGTCACCATCTGAATTTCCTGTTTTTAAGGAAAGTTTCCCAAATGCATTATCAAAATTGTACAGCACACATAATGTAAATCAAACAGTAAACATGATTACAATTGCAGTTGCCACTTTCGAGCAAGAAATGCTTGGCAAATCCGCAAACAATATTTAAAACGAAATGAAAAAAATAAACCAATCTGTTCCAATTGTTAAAAACCAACAGCATAACCGCTTGGCCATTCTGCAAGAACAATTTAACTGTATTTTGCGTTTTATTAAATTTGTTTACCTGCCACCAGTAATTAAATGAAAACAAACAATTAAAATAGCCTAAATTATGACTTCATCCGTTAACTGTACACAGTATAGAATTACAGTTTTTTCAGCGTTTTTCTACTTTGTCCTAGTATTTTGTAAAGTCTCCTACTTTTTCCTAGTTTCTACAAAAAGCTCCTAGTTCTCATAGTTTTTATTCAGTTACGAGTTATAAATTATTTTATGGGCAAAATACATTTTTGTTTTTATTTATTTAATGTCACCTGGATATGTATACATGTTTTCATAGTGTTTTAAATATATTTGGCTTTGCTGTAGGTATGCATTAATGGTTTATCTTCCTAGATATATTGGCTTGAGTAGAAAAGATAGACACTAATCCCAATCCCCCGTCTGGGAACTGCTTTGCTGTGTATTGCCTTGTTAGGTGTGAAAGCATATCATGTTCAAATTCTGGCCTGTTTCAGTTACTGGGCCATGCAGATGGATTAAAACATAAGCAGTTGGTGAAAGTATGCAAAGATAAAGGCCAGACACATCTATTAAAATCACCTGTACCAGGAGGCAGTCAACAAGGAGGTGGTTATACTGAAAATAAGGGGGCAGACTGTCTTTCCAAAGCCTTTATTAGTAAGCGATCGAATAGCTAAAAAAATCATGGGCGATGCAAGTGGAATCATGTGGGTATTCTTACTCATAATGTGATATGAATTAGCGACTTGTTGAAGGTGATGTTTCCTGGATCATTTTCTGAACAATTCACAATGAGCAAATATAAGGTATCATATCTAATATCAGATGGCCTTGGTCCTTATTTAGAAGGGATATTGTGGAAAGATAAGTATAAAAAGTCCATTAACAATACAATTTGATAAAACAGGAAATGCACACGACACAAATCAATGTGATGTTCTTTTTAGATTTTGGAATGAGCTGAAGGGAGACGTTACTGTACAATATTCCTGAAAAGCCCCATGTTCGGACATGCTAAAGGCGAAATGGTCAGCAGTTCCTTTATTGGGACATTGGATGAAAAGACTATGAACTGCCAATTGAGCAGCTTTTAGCTTTGTGCAGTGATGGGTTGAACGTAAATAAAACCATCTGGAGAAATATTGATAACCACAAGAAATCATTGGGGTTACCAGGACTCACTAATTTTCCGACATGCACACTACATAAAGTGCAAAATGCTTATAAAAAATGTCTTGGTACATTTGGAAATGATGAAGAACAGCTTGCCATTGATATATTTCAATGGTTTATGTCCAACATCAGCCAACGAGAGGACTATGTGTTGACCTGGGAGTGGATGAACAAATGTTTGTCCACCACGTATAATGCCGTTGCCTAACACTTATACCAGCTTTTTAGCGTATTGGAAAGCACGGGGAAGCACTGTGCAAGTACTTCATGAAAGATCTGCCCCCAAAAGTTAAGAAAAACATATGTATACCCAGCTGAAAAAGGATTTGTAAGCTGCTCTCTGGAAAGGAATGCAAGGCACAAATACAGTTTTTGGTAAGGCCACTGTTTTAACTATTTCACAAACAATTCCATAAGCAGGAACCACTCACTCACTAATCTTCTGTATTCTGATATGTCTGACGTCTTGAAGTCGTTTTTGCTGAGATTCGTCAAGTATGATGTTTTAGGGAAAAAAATGGACGCAAGCTACACAATTATTGATATACATGACAGCAAGAACTTGGTCCATATTGATAAATTGGATATTGGTGTAGACACACAAGAAACATTGTCGTATATTGACCCAGGAAAACAGACAACTAAAAATTGTTATGGTTAAATTATACCAAGCAGTATCAATTAACCTTTAAACAAAGCTTACTCTTCATGGTACAGTGGTGCGAGGGGTACAGTGCCTTCATCCAGAAGTACGTTACCAGGAGAGCTAAATCAACATTGATACGAAACCTATGCCTGGCATTCCCAACTATTCACAGATGGTTGAAAGATTATATGATACCGGTCTGAGACCATCCAAAACAACAAGATATACCAAGTCAACCATTTGTAAGGATTGATTGCTATTAGAACTATGTTTTGAACATCAAGATTTGTTATGATATGACTCCTAGGTTTTCATAAACCCTTCTATTTTTTTCCTAGTTTTCTCCTAGTTTTTTGTTAAGGCCTGCTGGAAAGACTGGAATTATAACGAGCTAACCAATATAATTACGCTATATTCAAATCATTAATGCGAGACTTTTCAAACTGTTTTGTTAACTACAAATCGGGTACCAGAGTGTTGTAATTCTCTGATCAATAGTACAATTAAGTGTACTGTCGTCTCTGATTTATTTCGTGTTCAGTTATCGCCCGTTATTATGACTTTTTATTTTTAGAAAATGCACTTTCGCTTTAACCAATTCTACATTTTTGTTACATTTATTATTAGATAACAATTATACAGGATCACTTCAACGGTATGTTACTTATTTCAACGAATTTACTACATGAAATTATTTATATTTATTACATGAATAATAATTCATGTACTTGCTCGTTATCATAACATTTATAAATACAGTGAGGTCGTAAGTTGTAATCACTAACGAAATAATAAATGTTTGTCAACAGCGACCGACGTAAATATTGAATATAGTGTTTTAGACAGATTACTTCAAGCTCGATCATGCGCTCACCTTAATGTATAGTCGAAGATAAATATAAATGAGTGTTTATGATTTGATTGACCGAACAGTTTCTCCAATGACGATATTCGCCAATAGCGAAATAATCAGTGGTTTTAAACAGCGACCGACGTTTATATCGAACATGAATCGATTCTGCGCGCACCTTGATCTATAGTCAGTTTCTAAATATAAGTGATTGTTTATGAGTTCAACGCTCGTTCAGTTTCTCCAATGACAATATTCTCCAATGACGAATCACGTGACAGCAGGTGACTTCATTACAGAACACACTTTTACTGTCAAATTACTTCATAATACATTAATACTTTATTAAAACAATGACAAGGAAGAGAACACAATAATTGACCCGTTTTTGTGAAAACCCGGAGACGCGAACGTGTATTCGTTGTTATCTCGGATTTACCTGTGCAAAGAAGCTGAACTGTGATGACATTTTCATTTTTTCAGTGGAAATATAGTCTTTTGAAAAAAAAATATAATGATAGCGTCCTATGCAAAGTATTGTTTCGATTTAGCCTGTGTGATCCACATTGGTTAATCCGAGATAACAATTTATGCAAATGCACTTTACCCGGTGTTCTCATCGAGTTGCCCATGTAGCTGTCCCGTACAGGATTTATATGGAAGGCACTGTCTGGTACAAATGGTAGTTTAAACCAAGATATATAAAAAAATATATTATTATATAATCCGATAATCGGATCATAAACAATTTGTTTATGTATTAGTAATTAGTAATAAGTATTATTAGTAATAATTTTGTTTGAAAGTGTTGAATAAAATGCATTTTGTCGGAACGTTGATTTTTAGGAACTGGCGACCTCACTGTTCAAAGCGTTGACATATAATGTAGTGTTAACATCACAGGGGTTGGAAACGGTTTAGGGATGGTAAAATGGTTGTGTTTTTACCCTAAAATATCAGACATCAAAACTGTGTTTCCTATCATTCTTGAATCCTATTTTCATTGTATAATACAGCTGTTTAGTTTCGATGTATACATGTATCAATTGTGAGCATTTAATGTCGAATTCCCAACACATCACAATCGATGAACACGTAGCTTAAGATTTGGGTTCAAGTTAATATTGAGGTTAAAGTTTTAATGTCAGCTTTAAGTAACTGTTTACATATACTGTTTATCATCTTCAGATCTTCAACATCAAAAATGTCTTTGTTGTCCTTATATCGGGCGACTGTGAACAAATGTACATTATTGTATTAAAGAAGATGTATGTATTAAAATATTATAATTCTGAAGCGAAAGAAGTCGATCGCACTGTTTTGGAGAGAATTTATATACGCTATAACAGAAGATGTGTTAAATATATATATATATATATATATATATATATATATATATATATTCACACATATGACCAGTTACGGGGTCTCTGATTTAGACATAGGTCATGGGGTTCCCACTTTAAACACGTGTATCTCCATACCCTTTTTTATCCGATATTAACACGAATTAAGGTATATAAGGGTACCTTATATATTGTTATTTATGAACACGCCATTTATTTAACGTCTTATACAAGGAATATATATAGCGAACTTATTTGCGAGGTATATACAATTTCAATTTCAGACGTGATTGTGGTTTTCGATTTAAGACCTTATTGTGAGATTTGATTGCATTCTTAGATAATTATCTGGAAAGTACTTCAATCATTTGTTCAGAATGAGAAACATGTTTAAAATTAAAAATAAGAGATACCAATACCAACTACTGTTAGACAATCTAGATATCCTTGTATTTTTGGCTCGACTATTATATATGAAATATATATAGTGGAGCTATCCTACTCACCCCGGCGTCGGCGTGAGCGTGCAAATGTTAAAGTTGCGTACCACCCCAAATATTTCCTATGTCCCTTGCCATATTGCTTTTATATTATGCATACTTCTTTACCAGCATGACCCCAATCTACAAAAAAGAGAGACAGCTGTTTCAAGCATTTTGTAAGAATTAAGGCCCTTTTTCCATTTAGAATATGCATATTATTGATAAATCTATGTTAAAGTTTGCGTACCACCTCAAATATTTTCCATGTCCCTTGACATATTGCTTTTATATTTTGCAAATTTCTTTACAAACATGACCCTAATCTATAAACAAGAGCAGACAACAGTATCAAGCATTGTGTAAGAATTATGGCCCTTTTTCCATGTAGAATATGCATATTATTGATAAATCTATGTTAAAGTTTGCGTACCACCTCAATATTTTCAATGTCCCTTGGCATATTGCTTTGATATTTTGCAAACTTCTTTACGAACATAACCCCAATCTATAAACAAGAGCAGACAACTGTATCAATAATTTTGTAAGAATTATGACCCTTTTTGTCTTAGTAACTGAATATTTTGTTAAATTTTGTGTTTAGATCCACTTGACTTCTAAAGTATCAAAGCTATTGCTTTCAAACTTCAAATATGCTCTTACTATCATGAGAGTACTGTATCTGGCAAGTTCAATTTGACCTTGACCTTTGAATGACATTGACTCTCAAGGTCAAAAGAATACATTTTAGTTAAATTGCCATAACTTCTTTATTTATGATCAGATGTTATTAATACTTAGACAAAACAACACTTACATGAATACCACAATGGATTCCACCAAAACAATACCCCACGCCCCAACCCAGAATGCATGCGTCCCCCCCACAACAAAAAAAAAATAATCGTTTTTTTCCTTTTTTTAATTTTGAAAGATCGTCTAATAAATGGCCACACCCACATTATACCCCCCTCTCTCTCCCCCCCCCCTACCCAACCAAAAATGAATATTTTTTTCTTTGAAACATTAATATTTATTTTTTTATTTATCTACTTTATTTTAAAGGACTGTCCAAACTTACCACCCAAGCTATTGCTATCAAACTTGAAATAAAATCTTGTTAGTTTGTTTTATGTCTTTATAAATGTTCAATAGATTGTGGAAAATATACCTGAACTATTATCTTGATCTTATTGAATAATTTGAACAATTTCCCCATGATGGCTTACGTTATTTTTTTAATTCATTTTAAAGCATATATTGTATACACACATATATTTTATTTGCAGATAATGGTTCTAACAGAGTATACAGCAAATATGCCTAATAATTTTTTCGACCTTGGTTTGTTTAATTCTATCATAGTAAACAGTATGTGTTATGTTATATAAAACCGATGATGTTATAAAATTTATAAAAGGAAAACAATAGTAAAAGGAATATATGAAATGATAAGCTAACAAAGTTAAAAGTATATAAGTGGACAAGCTTTATGAAAATTTTATTTGATTCCATTGTTGTTCACAAATATGCAATTTATAATTACTGAGGGCTATTTCTTTCTCAATATGAATCTTTAGTTTCAGGCTATGCATAAAACAATAAAAATGTGGTATTTGTTTTCTGTATTTCATGTTAAAGATACAATATTTCATTAATATAAGGATGAAATTCACAATATTATTACTGTCTATTGATTTTAGTGTGTTGGTTCCAAAACTAAATTTAAGAAGGATAGTTTAACGTTTAGTTGTTGTTGGCCAAGAAAGGATGTCAACTGATTCCAGATAGGTTGGATGTATTTGCATTCCCAAAAAAGATGTTCTATAGTTTCGATATTTTCACCGCAGAAATCACATAAGTTAGAGTTGCATAATTTGCATTTAAAAAGATATTTATTGGTCGCGATTATGCGATTTATGTATTTGAACTGAAAGTTTCTAAGTGTTATGTCGATTGTTGTTTTGTATGACATAAGGAATATTTATTTCCAGTTTAATTCATGCTCTTGGAATATATTTTGCCATTTTATCTGGGATTTTGGATGGTTCGTTTATGATATTATTTATTTGTGATCTGTATAATAGTTTGTTCAGTTTGTATTTTGTTGTGAGTTTTTCGAGAAATGTGGTTCTAATGTTTTGCGTGTTGTTTGTGTTTATATTTTTTTTGTATATGTGATGAAACACTTTTTATAAGCGAGTAATACATCAGGAAGTCTGTTGCAGGGATTTCATACAAGTAGCATATATTATCAAAAGAATAAAAATCGTTTATTCGGTAATCAAATAATTGATCGACATATTTAATGCTCTTTTCAAACAAGTCGTTATAAAAAATGTGCTATTATTTACGTTTATGTTTTTATTATTTCATAAAATTGTTTTATCATTGCTTTTTTGCTCTAACATATTTGTGACTTGACTCCATGCTGAAAGTATATTAGAAATAAATATGTAATTTTTTCCTATGTCAAGTATTAGAGACTCGCTAATGTTACATTCAAAAATTAAAAAGCCATCCTATTTGGCTATTGTGTTTTGACAAAATAATGCCCATTGACTCTTATTTGTGGTATTTAATATACGTTTGATGGCTTACGTTATACTGTCAGGCACTCGAATAGTCGAGCGCGATGTCCTCTGACAGCTCTTGTTATGCCTCCCGGTAGGGTGGCATATAGCAGTTGAACTGTTCGTCAGGTCAGTCCGACAGTCAGTCTGTCCGTACGTCCAAAAACTTTAACATTGCCCATAACTTTTGCACTATTGGAGATAGCAACTTGATATTTTGCATGCATGTGTATCATATGGAGCTGCACATTTTGAGTGGTGAAAAGTCAAGGTCATCCTTCAAGGTCAAAGGTCAAATATATGTGTTCAAAGCGGCGTTCTAGGGGGCATTTTGTTCTGACTAACACATCTCTTGTTTATATTAATTTTTCAAATTTGACATCGCTTTTCAAAATTCAGCCTAATCTTCACTTCAGAAAATGGAGGCAATGACAGTAGAATGTGGAATCTGCTTTGCTGATAAGGTTGTAGGGATTTGCGAAAACTGTGAGTGCAAACTGTGTGATACATGTTTTAGGAATCATACGAGAGCAAAAATGTTCCGTACCCATATTATATTCCCAATTGAAGACGTAAATAAAAAAACTATAATTTCGAATTTTAAAACTGAAATAACAACTGGTACAGGATTGAAATCGCCAGTCGATTCTGATATTCATAAGCAGACGTGTAAAGACCACTCTGATGAAAACCAGTCGCTTTATTGCGTGAAACATGATGCCTGTATTTGTGGGCGTTGCGTTATTTCAAATCATGCATCTTGTCTTGACTCAGTGGTTGATTTGAACAATATCCTGCATGACGCAGAGAACATGAATAAACGTTTGTCTACATTGCAAGAGTTGGACGATGAAATCGATCGCACTATGGTAACCATAGACGAAAACCGACGAATGAATGATACATTTAGATCAAGCTCTGCGAAGGAGATCAATAAACTTCACATAGAGTTAGTTGATCAATTAAAGTTATTGATAACGAAAGCAGAAAAAGAAAGTGATGAATTACACAAACAAAATGCGGACATTCTGGATGAAACGGAACTTAAATGTAAGGAGCAAAAACTAGTTTTACGGATGCAAAAGGAACTTTTAGATGAGTTACAAAATAAAAAGCATTATCGCCATTTATTTGTAGCACTTAAGAGAAATATAAAGACTATCGATTTTGTAAAAGACAACAATGCAAGGTGTAGACAGGAAACCAATATTAAGGAATATGAGTTCGTTCGTAACCTAAAATTAGTGGAACTTTTCAAGGACGATCAGAAAATAGGAACTTTTACGACTGCTTGCGACGGAAGTGATGAAGTAATAGAACATATTTACCAGGTATGTTGATTTAAGCAAACTGTTAAATACGCTTATAAAATAACTTTACATTCGCACGATGTACATTTTGTCTGATAATTGATGATGTTGTATCTTGATTTCGAACCTCCAATTTATTCCGCATATTATACCATTGCACGATTACTGAAATGATGCTTATACGTTACTAATTTTACAATTCCAGTATGTATTGTAATAATTCTATATTATTAGTATACATGCTTTGATCAAGCCATTACATATATAACATATTATAGTGATTCAATAAATACATTAACAAATATATAAATTTTATAGTAAACCTTGGCTACGATATTGAGGTTTATATAGTTGCTTATTTTAATATCACTTGAGCTATACATATGGGTGGTGTTGGACCGTCATTTGTCGTCCATAAGTAAACTTTTTTAAACGACTTTTGCAGAGTTAAATGAAACGTCATATTAATGGTCTTGGATGAACTTCGTTCAATGTTGTTCATATTGTTCCGGTCTGCTGTTTATGTAGGACATCGAATCTAAAAGTTAATTTTAAAAATAAAACAAACTCTTTAACCGCAATGGACTTGGGTTAAAATTTGATGTTTAACATCGTCATCTACTAAGTTTGTTTAAAGCATGCTTCTGTGTTCAAAACTGGCTTCGCCTTAGGAGCAACATGATTTATATAGATATTTATAGTAAATTACTTTAACATATCTTAAACCGCAAAAGTCATGGGATTTATATTTTATGCGTAAAAACATATACTGTTTTTCTGAAAAGTTTGCTCCAATTATGCCATAGGATCTGGAAGGGCCCCAGTATGACATGAATTTTAAAGACTCAGCTAGAAGAGAACTTTTAAAATTTTCTATGGACCCACAAGTCCAAGAGCTTTGATAGTTTGTATGTTACATGATAAGACAGTGGTCCAGTACCAAGTTTGTTTGACATTGTGGTCAAACCCTGCCCGGAGACAGGTTCACATTATTTCTTAAAGAACTTGAATATTTATAAAGGTAAAAAAGTCAAAGTCATCAATTCCCATCATTAGGGAACGTTTTTTAGTGAATTTGGGAAACAGATACTTTACCATTGGATATATTACCCAAATTGCGGTTGTAATATCTACAACAAAAAACTAAAAGTACAGATCATATGTTTAATAGTCACCACCTCTGTAACATGTATCGTGTTTATTAGTAAACAATTTCTCTTTAAACGGTAAATTCACAACAAACATGTTAATGTTGAATGTGTTTAAGATCTTTTTATCCTCAACATTGCTTTTGCAAAGTTCATAGACCACGAATATTGTTCGTATGTGCCTAGATTCCAGGCAAAGCCAATGCTACAGCTCCAAGTCTCCAATTCTCAATGCAGCCTGGCCACCCCCAACACAACCAGTACAGCATGCACCGTCCTCCACTGAGGCCACATGGCATGCCGGCTTTGGGCGCAAACAGCCAGGTAAGCACACCTAATGCGATATCATTATCAGAGATAAAATTTAACGAGTATTCGTCCAAAAGAATTTTGTCTGTAGCCTAGATTACTTGAGAACACTCCTTTATGTACTCTATGCAACAAAGACTGAATGGATGAATAGTGAAAACTGTTGTACAAATATAAGTCTTAAATCATCTATAATATGTGATTTTCGGTACAAGATTTTCTGAAAGTCCTGATCATCAAATGCACTAAACGATATGATTAAGAACGATTCATTTTCCTGTCAGCTGTAAATTAGGAATAAATGTTAATTATATAAATATTGACAAACGTTTGTTTTGATGCAAGAATATTCTTAAAAATAAAAACTTGTGTAATAGTTTTCTATCTATGCTCTTATGAATTATATAATTGTACTCATTGGTTGCCATCTTGCAAAGGAATTAAAGTGCATTCTAAGTAGAATCCAAAAGGGTACATTATGTCATTGCAATAATAAATTTATTTTAAAGTAAGAAGACACTTTGTGGTAGTTGTTGGAAATTAAAAATTATTATAAACAAATTTGTCTGTTCTGTTTTAGAATTAAATGTTGCATTTTTTTTGCAGCCTTTATATAACTATAGCAATCCTTGCTCACAAATGCGTCCACGATTCAGTGCCCCAAGCAATCAGATGAACATTCCACAAGCCCAGATGTACCAACAGCATGTCACTTTATTAAACGCAAACGTTAGTATTTGTTTAAATGATGCCATTAAAGGGACCTTTTAACAGATGTTGTCATGTATTGAAGTTTGCCATTAATGCTTTAAACTGATCAATGTAAACATTGGAAATAAACAGTTCCTGAATAAAAAAAATCCTCAACAGGGCTCGAACCACTGACAATCGGAATAAAAAGATTAGCACACCTAAACCAGTCGTTTATCCTTGCTCATGTAGTAAGTGATGATTTTCAGGGTTTTGATCATAAAAAGATGCGTATATTGGAAATTTAAGAGCATAGAGAATGTGCAGTATTACTGTTTCCTCGTAGATATCGTACCTACAACGAATAATATTGCAAATCTGAAACATTTTTTGTATCAATTTTGTCAATTTACCAAAACGTGAATAGGTCCCTTTAAAGGGGCCGTCCAAAAGATTTTGGCATGTATTGAAGCTTGGCATTAAATGCTTTAAATGCTTTATATTGATAAATTTAAACATTTGAACTAAAAATATCCAGTAAAAAACAAGAATACAATTTTAAAAAAAAGTAACCCTCAACAGGGCTCGAACCACTGACCCCTAGATTTCTGGAGTCCTGGAGTCAAAAGCCTCCCGCCTAGACCACTCGATCATCCACGCACATGTTTAGATATATATAATGAAATATAATAATCTGTTATTATATATATAAGGACCTAAACAATTTGTTTATGTACCTGATAAACGGAGGGGCATTTCTTTATTTCGATTGGCCCCTTTTATCAATACTGTTCGACGGAAGATGCATTTAAAAGAAACAAAAACTGAGACAATAACCCATTTTATGTCTGAATGTAGAGGTGCATGTCACTGAGATATTTAGTATAATATATACAATTACAGTTTGAGTACTCTACTTTGTAGAATGGAGAAATAGGTGGAAACAATTATTTTACCCATTCTTCCTCCTAAGATAGGTCATTTGTAAATAACTTATTATCCCCTACAAAAAGCGGAGATATATAGAATTAACGTTGTCCGCCCGTTCGTATGTCACACAATTTATTTTGGGTGGATGATATCAATTCAACAAATTTGCTTTTTTACAACTTAATATACTGTCAATCAAGACGCGCGCGGAAGTGTCACCCCTTGCACAACTTTGCTACATTTGCTGCTTTTACTTATGTGGTGTACTAAATAAGCTCTGTTCAGCTGCTGTTTGGGATGATGTTTTAGGCGGTGCCATTCCAAATGACTCAGCAGATGCCGGGACCGACGAACCCCGGTGCTATTCCCACAAACCAGTCCAGTATGTACCTCGCACACGTACCTTATCAGGCCCACAACCCAGCTGTGTACTTCTCAAAGCCGCAGAAACCAAATACACCTCCAACTACACAGGTAACAATGTTTTAGTTGAGTAATCAAAATAAGCACAGAACTTTTAGCTATTCCCTGCTTGTGTAGATAACATTATGCAAAAATGTATTGATCCAAAATAGTAGTATGCGAATTTGTGTTTTTTACCTTACAGCTTTTTCAATGACCAGTGTGCAGAACGAAGACAATGCCATAACATGTTATTAATAAATATCAAGTCTGAAAAGAAAATTAGTAATGAAATCCGTTTTTATTATACAGAAAAGAGATTTTAATGTTTTATTCACTATATTATTAACCTCACTTGTGATTATGACTCTGCTATTCCGTTATGTTACCATTTGAACTCTCTCCTTAAGGGATTTGTTTACAATTTTTAAAATAAAAAACACAACCTTTATTTGAATTTACTAACAAAAACTGATGCATTTGAAATAATTCAAAATAACAATAATAACAAGAACCAAACATAAAACAAAAAATGCCTTTCCTTGGGTTTGAACAATTGATTGACCTTAAGAAGTAGGAGCAACCGACTTGACACTACTATACGCATGCTTTCGCAATTGAAAGTTAGTTGGTCATACACGTTTTTGCTTAAAGGGTAACCGATAAACATTTCAGAAGTTTTAGTGTGCTTGCTTAAGTATATCGCATACATGCTTTTGTGACTGTTGTAGATTTGTTTTTACTATTGTCATTTTGTCAAAAAGTGAACAAGACTGTTTTGAATAAAAAAAGTTTAATTCAATTGCAAATTTCAAATTAACTAGTTATTAATTTTTCAATCAATATTATCATGTGTTTATTTGATTTTTCTGAATCTATTCGAAGTGAGGAATTGTGGTAAACCAAGTAAGGTGGGTAATGTAATTTTCTACTTTGAGGTGTTTCCAAAATGTTAATCTTGAATGAGTGATAGTGCTATCTACCCACTTAGACATTGTGCGTGGTACCATATCTGACGTTGTCATCTTTTCTTGGTCAGGGTCTGGAGCTCACAAAGGGATATGACTTTGTCTCATCCAACTCGACCACTGGGCTGCCAGTCCCCCAGATTTCGGAGAAACTTCACGAGCTTATCGTAGAGAAGCGAATCAATAATGAGGTAGTGGTTGAGTGGATAGACCTCAACGTCCAAGAATCAGCAATAAAGTCGAAGACGTTCATCCGCGGTCTTATGACTGCAGTGTGTACTAGCTCAATTAAAGGTGAGTGGTGATGGAGACATGTAATTAATTATTTATTTAATTAAGGTTTTGTGTTTCCATAATTTATGTAGGATCAATTAGAATTACCTAAGAAGTTGTTAACGTTTATTTTTTCCTTTTCATTTAGTATAACGATTAACTGACGTAAGTGTGGACAATGATTGTATACAACAATCAATTGGTTCAGACAATCAACCAGTTGTAATTTATATAATGTATTTTGTTTTGTGTAATTTTATTAATGATATTGAATCTGACAAAAATGTGTATGATATATCTCTACAGATCAATTTCATCCACAAACAAAACAACATAACAAAATACAACAACAACAACAACAAAACCACAGCAAACAATAATAACAAACAAACACCTATTGCATGGACAATAAAGACAAGTCAATACATGTCTACTTGCTAAGGGCCTCGTCTTCATTTTTGTTCGACAAATAAAAACAATGCCCTGATATTTCTTCCATCTACCTTTGCTACTGTTGCAGGTCAGAAAGGCAAGGAGAGGTTGGACCCAAAGGATTTGAGCGCCCGTAGTGACCTTCTGCAGAAGTACTTTGGCCATCAACCAGAGTCTGAACTGCAGGCCTTGTATGCGCTGCAGTTGCTTATCACACAACTCAAAAACCCACAAGGTACGTATCATTCTCTAATGACGTCTGTTGTTAAACCAGGGTAGGTCAAGTTTTCTCAGGAGGTCGGTTATTAAACCAGATGTTATGATTTGACTGCACTTGTAGAAGAAATGTTTTCCCTACTCTTTCCGCCATGAAAAGTACACTATTTCCTTTTTATTTAAGGTAAAAAGTTAATATTATAACTTATATAATTGAATAAGCATTTCAAATTTCAACAGTACTTAAATTGATGTCTTGAATACTCACACTGTTGCAATAAGACTGAAGTTACGGATTATGTGTGGCACCTTACCAATTTTTATAATATACCTATTTGTATTCTGATTTATAATAATTATTAATTAGTTTCACTCAAAAATACAAGCTAGTCAATTGCAAGTTCGCATTTTATAACTGTGTGATATATGTTCGTTTTCAACGGCTGGGAAAGCGGACTGCTTGCATGTTTCCTGTTTCGTAACAATCGGTGCCCAGTTGCTGACGCTCCGTAAAGATAACATGACCTTTAAGCTTAACGTCGGTATTTTATCCTAACGCACCATAATTTGATCAGCCGATAAATTCACGTTGGTCAAACAGCTTTAACGCGTAACTTAACGTTGCAATTCTTCTTCTAAAATAAAAATGGTTAATTTTAATAACTCTGAAATTCTTTTTGAAGAGCTTGTAAACGAAGATAAACCTTTTTCCATATTAAACATAAATATTCTAACAAAGGCAAACAAAACAATTGATTGATTGATTTATTGATTTATTTCGGCATGGAATACACATACATGGACATTTAAAACAACATGTATAATACAGAATCGTAGAACACATGAGAATAAATAAACCATGACATGCACACCAACACCAAGGATAACACAAAAAAGAGCAACTCTTATTTCCATTGTGGTCCTTTAGTGCTGTTGGCATGACATAGAAAGCTTTTAACTAACAAAAAGTAGTTTTTAAAGACTAATCTTATTATAAAATTCATATAAGTACACATTGAAAAATGGAATGATATCACAGATAAATGACCTAATTTTATTATCACAGTACACATCTAAATTTGGCATTTTGTAATCACAGTTGGGAATAGACTAAAAAGGAATATACAGAAATACATTTAAGAGTTTAAAAAAGCAAGAAAGTACATTAAATTAAGACACAAACTTACAAATTACACAATGTCCTTAAAACCTAATAAAATAATTTTATATCAATTAAATGAAAGCTGATAAAAACAATATCACAACTTCAGAAATTATAAAAAAAATATCATCGAATGACTAGATCTAGATGAACTGATTAAAATATTCCTATAACGAAACATTAATGATACATAGATAATAATGATATGAAAATGATAAAACTATAAACTGTCCATCAGGTACTTTTTCACAGCTATTTTGAATGAAAGTAACCATCTTATACTGTATATGTCAGCTGGTAGTCTGTTCCACAAGGAGCAACCAAGAAACAGAAGGACTTGGAACCAAAACCTTTGACCTTTGGAACTGCAAAAACAGCCCTACTACATGACCTTGTCTTATATGAATAGACAGAATCCTGGGAGATAAACGACTCTTCCATATTATCAGGAGCTAAACCATTTTTGACCTTGAAAACATGACAAAGGATAATCTGGGCAACACGTTTGCTGACAGATAACCAATGAAGAAGTGTTGTGGACCGACATGTGACCTGGCGTCAAGATAAAGAACAAACCTAATTAGCTTATTTTGAGTAACATGTAGCTTGTGTTTAAGCTGGTCCACTGTATCAAATGCTTTTTGAAGGTCTAAAAGTACCATACCAATAAGGTGACCTTTATCCATTTGCAACCTTATGTAGTCCGTCAGATGGATAAGACATGTATCAGTTGAATAGCCATGTCGAAAGCCCGACTGAAATTTATAAAACAACTTATTGGCTTTGAAATCGGACTCTACCTGTTCATAAACAACCCTCTCAAAGACCTTTGAAGCAATGCTTAAAATAGAAACTGGGCGATCATTGCCAACAGCTGTTTTATCGTCTTTCTTAAAAATAGGAATGACCCTTGCAGACTTTAACTCCTCTGGAATATACCCTGTATAAGAGACAAATTGATAACATGTGTAAGCGGATAAGAAATAGCTGGAGCCCCGTCTCTAATAAATCGAGAGGGAATACCATCTAGACCAGTAGCTTTAATTGAACTGAGCTGAGATATTAAAGTATTTAAATACCTGACCTTCAGTAACAAGTGAAAATGAATAATTATTTAACGTAACACCTAATCTTGCATAAAAAGCAGTAACAAAAGATTTTGCCAAATTTATTAACCCTTGCTGGTAGTTTCTCAACAAGCACTGAGGCAACAGTAGTGTAAAATGTGTTAAAAGATTTAGATTCATTGTCAAAACAAATGTTCCCGTCAATATTAAGACAAATATTTGCTCTAGAGGAAGACACAGCTTTCTTTGATGGTAAGCCAAGATTTTTTAGAATTCTCTTAAGTGACTTGGAGTCATTTTTATTTTCTTCAAGAGCCTCTGCAATGACATTTTTCTTGGCTGTACTATTAGGTCTTGAGTCGGATTACGTACATTTTAAAATAATTAACATTGTCATCACATTTGTTTTTCTTATATTGAGAAAAAGCTTGGTCTCTCTCATTTATTGAATTTAAAATATCTGAACAAAGCCAACAATAAACATGAAATGAAACAATGAAAAAGGCAGAGAAATGCTGAAGATATTTATATGAGAACTGCAGATATATCCAATAATAAGTGGGAGGACCTGAAAAGGGACAGCACGGTGTCTATAACAAATGAAAACTTAATAAAAACTTGTGAAAGGAACATTCTAGATTTAGATATGGCAAAAGTCCACAATTTGAGAAAAGCTGAATTATATGAAGATTCAACATCATTCCATGTGATTAAAGGAGGGGCGGACAGCAGATTAGCTGGTTTGTTTTGCATTAAAGGTTTTATTTTCATCTAAAACAACGAATGGAAACTACTGGTGTCTATATTTCAATAAACAATAAATACAACGGTTGACTGCCTCAATAGAGAGCTATTAAAGTAACATTTTCCCCATGTCAATACATATTATAAACCAATAATCCGTATAGTTTTATATATCTGATAATTCAATACATGGCATACATGCACTTTCCATAATCAAATAATAATAGTCAAAGTAAGTAACCAATTTATGATCATAACACTAACTACAGCAATTGGTTTTGCGCTGGATGAAATGGTCGACCGATTAACATTTTTTCATAATTTACATTTACATTTTTCTTAAATAAATATGGAATTAAAATACTCAAAAACAGCACATATGCTCAAAGTTTTCAAACAAAAGTAACAAATGGTTTGATAATGTATGTAAACGAAAACGAAATCTATATATTGAGAATTTAAACAAGTACAACTTGTTAAAAGATGGTCATAATATATATTCGATGCTTATAGCGAAAAAAGGGGATTATAAGCACAAGTGCAGACAATATAATAAGCGTAATTTTAACAGGAACCAATATCTTAAAGGGGCCTCTTCACAGATTGAGGTATGTATTGAAGTTTGTCATAAAATGCTTTATATTGATAAATGTAAACATTATATCTAAAAAGTCTACCACGTAGACCACTCGACCATCCGTGGTAATACGACGATTTACATATTTTTTACTTTATTTAAGCAATCCTCGTAGTTTCACAAAATATAACGACAACAACAAAAATCCCCAAATTATTCAATCGTTTCGCGCTGCAACGGTTGATAATTTTCGGGTTTTTAAATCGTCAAAAGATGCATATAATGGCTATTTTAGAGCATGGCAAATTTTCAGTATTACTGTTTCCTCACAAATATCATAACTAAAACGAAAATTTGCGAATCAGACACAACTGTTTTTATTGTGTCAATTTACCAAAACGTGAAAAGACTACTTTAAAATGAATGATAATATTGAAATATATGCCTTTTTGAACAATTTAAAAAGCTATCTTCAAATATAAGTGACGAAGTCGTAGATATTAACGAATATGTAACACGTAACACTACAAATTACATGACAGTCAGCAATATTTGAAGAGTTGAATTGTTTATTTACAAAATAGGAAATACGAAATGAAATACAATTATTGGGAATAAATTAGTATCATTGATAATATTTTCTATGAATATTTTAAAGTTGGAAAGGAAGTCCTTGATACATCACTGGAAATATTATTTAACTGTATTCTTGAAAAGCAGTCATTTAAAAAAATCTTGGCCACAGGGAGTAGTTATACCTATTTTCAGACATTCCCAAAAGTCTTTGAAGTCATCTAGACTAAACCAAAATGTAAAAAACAATGCATTTTCTTAACTGAAAAATTAAAGAATTGTATACTGGTATGCAAATTGGTATTAAAACAAGTGTTTTCAAATACTGATAATTAACACTTAATTGTGACAGTGAATGATTTATGTAAATTAACTATTTAATGCTCAAAGAAGTACATTAAACAACAAAACACGTGTGGTAAATCCATTTAATAATTTTAAAAAAAAGTTTTTAAAGCACAAAGCAATTATTGAATTTATAAAATACCAATGACAAATATTTCCCGGTCGCGAAAAAATATGACAACTCAGAATTAAACTTAAAATTTCAACAAACTGGCCACAAATATATATAAATCAATGAAAACGCACTGTGAAGCGTAATTGTGATAGGGAACGAATTGTTAATACCTCGACTTCAACGATCTGAGTTGCAGAAAGTGTTTCCGTTTACCTGTAAAAGACTTATGAGCAAGTTTCGGTGCGCATGCGCAGTAGCTTTTCATGAATGTTAAGAAAAAATACGAATATTTTTTACTGCTCATAGTTCATAATAGCTCTCTTTTATAATCATGTTTTAATTCTATGAAATCAATTAACTTTTGCTCTATTATTGGCCGGACATTCGGACCGGCAACATAGCATTTTCTTATCAACCTTATATATTGTCAGTTTTGTATTTATAAGGAACACACGTTGTGTTCTGTTCTGTTCTGTCAACAAACACGGTAATAAAGCATTAAATCAGTGCCTTAGTGGTGACACACATGGGTGGTGCGGTGGTCTATGGGTGGTGCGGTGGTCTAGTGGTAACACACTGGTCTACCATTCCAGAGGTCCCTGGTTAAAATCCTGGCCGGGGCACTGGAAATTTCAGAAATGCTTCAAGTGTTTCCCACCCAACTAGACATGTACTGGTATGAAACCCAGGTAATTCTCGCGTGTATCGGTGCTATACACTGAGCACGTAAAAGAACCAAGGGATCTATTCGCAAAGAGCTAGGGTATCGCACCCGGATTCCTTGTATCTCAATACTGTCTCTTCTGCTTGCTGTCTTTTCAGCAAAAACCAAAGGACCCCATTGGTAATAAGTGCTTGCACTTTCATTGGTTATCCTTGACCGCAAGGTCAAAAGAAAAACAAATACACACATACAGTTGATATATAGGACGGCTTATTTTAATGTTTTGTTAACCACTAACCATCAGTTTGCCCGCAAAACTAAAGGGTTCATAAATAATAATTTTATCAAAAATTGCATTCGTATATTAACACTTATCGAGTTAACGTCGGATTTGTTTTATCAGAAATTAATATTCCTAGTAGTAATGTTTATGTAGTAATATTATAAGTAGTTGCCTGAGGCAAGTTTTATTTACGAAAGCAATTTATTAAAATCATTTATTTAATTAACATCAATTAAAAGTTATTTAAAAGCATAAAATATTTACATTTAGTACTTGTGCAATTTTTTAAAAGTTGCGCGGTACAAAACTGCGTTAACAAACATGCACATACATTGTAAACCCGATGGTGACCCGTTGACATTGTGGTGTGAAAATAAACAGCTTTCCCAACAATGGTGCGTGTGGACCTGGAAGCCTTTGTCCGTGGCATCGACATCCGTGCCATCGGAGCGAGTGTTCTCGAAAACAGGTCGTTTTACCAAGGCACGCAACCGCATAAGCCACAAGCTAGTGGACAAGTCATTTACCTGACCAAATGAACACTGTTGTTTTGTGCATGTTCTGCGTATACATGTATGTTTGCTCATTTGTTTGAACTAAAATGTTATTATACATTTTTATTAAGAAAATAATATGTTATCAACGCAAGCCATTTCAAATTACTTCTACATTAATAAATTGGACATTCCTCTTCGACAAGGATTCGCATTAATTGTTTAATTTACTAACAGTTGTTATAACTAACCAACATGTATACTATTATAGTCGTTGAAATTCCCATCAGTTCGATCGTATACTTCGCTGAGTGTCTACTAGCGCATTTTAGTCATAACTAGTCCCATGTTTTCGGAGTGAAGACTGTTTTATAAACCGTTAAAAGTCATTTCAGGTCTACTACGAAGCTTTTTCGATATTCTTTACGACGACGACGTAATTTCGGAAGACGCGTTCCTGCAATGGGAGAAGAGTGAAGAGGAACAAGAGGGGAAGGGGACCGCCCTTAAACAAGTCTTGCAGTTTTTTAAATGGCTCCGGGATGCGGAGGACGACGGCTAAGACTTAATCTGTACTATAACAGCAAATTAATGTTACTATTTACAAATTACCAAAACATTGCTATAGGTTATATTGTTTCTTGGAATATGACGAGAGCTAAACATCCTACTTTTAACATCTGATGATAGGAATTTTTGGCTTTCAGAGAATTATGTTTGTGAGATTTTTATAATGTGTATTGGTGTTACATATATCATGTTCCTTGAGATGCTCGGAGAATGTGCTTAAAAAGCTGTCTGAATGTTTTTACTCCGAATGGATTGTAATTAACATGGGTGTTATCTGGTATTATCTGTTAATCTGTTAATTGTAAGTTTGCCTAAAAAAATACATTATGTATTACAGTTTTGTTTGTCAGTGTAAACGTTAAGTTATTTTAAGCAATGAAGATATAGGCTCTTAAACTCTTAAACTATAAGTTTTTATGTCTGTATTGTTTGATTGAATTAGTGATGTATTTATCACAGCGAGCAAATAATCATTCATTCTGACATTTGATTTGTAAAAATGAAACAAAATAATGGAAAGGTAATTCTTGCACTTTGAATCATTAAATAGTTTTTTTTTCTGCATAGAAATAGTGTCGATCAATTGCCATTATTTTACGAAAATATAATTTTAATAGTCGCTAGTTGGCCTTTACCACCGAGTAAATCCTTTGTTTTACCTTATCAGAATTATGCATACAATGCTCTTTATGATCATGACAATTGCGACATGTCGAAAAGTGTGTTTGCTGCAGAAGGAAAATAGGCTCCGAATCTAGGATCTGTGCAACCTTTATCAGCTTCAGTGATTATCAATGACGAAAGTGCGTTTTCTTAAGATTTTGCTGACAGTGAAGATGAAGCGTCTTATTTGAATTGTGGAAATGTTAATCTGCAAATTGTTTCCTCCTTATTGATTTTACCTTTCACTTTAAATGTGTCTTGGGACAGTGTTTTTTAAGCACTGAGTGCAGTTGAGTTGATCCTTTGTTATACAGGCTATCCAAACATACTTATGATAGTAAACATTAATGTGCTATAAATGAAACCTGTTCAATTGTATACCTAGGGGCTATGTTGATTATATTGTCATGCGTATAGTGTATATTTATTTTTTTTCTGGATATATGATGTTGTTTGCATAATTCATAAGGATTCTTAAGATATAAAACGTGTATTTCAAAGTAGAAAATATGTCATCACCTGATTTCCGAAATTTGGAATTAAATTTTGCAATCCTTTTTTGAGGCTCCAGAGTTATATGTTTAATGTATGCACCAACTTGTTATTTATTGGTGATTTGTTTTCAAACATTGTTTTTTAATTTCGTGTGATGTTCACAGCTGATTGGATAAAAAAAGGACATCAGAATGAACGTATTAAACTATACATGTAAGTTTTACAACTAATTGATTATTAGAGAAACACATTTAGACTGTGTAGATATGTGGCAAACAAGGTTGAATTTTGTCTTACAATGTGTGCTATGCTTAGTTTAGGACGTTTCTTCAACGCTCAGGCTCATGAGTACGTTACTTTTTATGCATATGTATCAGATCGAGAAATTAGTACATTTGATAGGCTGGCGTTGTTTCCATAAATACACAAATAATACAAAGAGGTGACAATTGCTCGGAAGTATGTGTTACAAAAATCCATAGTAACGAAATGATAAGCTTTGGAATTATTGCAGATGCATGTGAAGGTAGCGATAAAACTCCTGACCAAAATAACTATATAAGCATGTTTTTGTTTACCTTGTTGTGTTAGAATTTGTATATGTGTACATATGTGTAGAACATACATCATCACTGACTCATATGGAAATGAATTATTTGCCTTTATCTCTTTCGTTACGTTATTTGATTTTACCAAATAAGGTTGACTTCATGTTGTTAATCCAAATTAAGTGCCTTCAACATTTTAATAATAATTATAGATTATACTATGTGTGATTATCTTAAAAGACCTTCAATTATGATAAAATTAAACTTTTCTCTCAAAAAAACAACCACATCGACATCAAAATATTGCCCATTCACTTCGGATCCTTCGATAAAAAAATAAATTAAGCTTCAAAAATGATATTGTTTTTTTTATATAAATCAAACCAAATGGCTTTGGATTTATTGATGATTTCGGTAATGAAGTCATAAAAAAAATGTACGGAACACAAATAAAGCTTTCCTCAATTATCTTAATTTTTCATTCAACATACGTATGTTAAACACGTTGTTTGTGAGTTCAACTTAGGTTGTGATTGGGGAGAAGAAGAAACGCGTGTTTCCCTGTTAAGTTCAAAATGTATGTCGTCGCTGCTTCGAAAACCGCGTAAGTCAAATTTGGCGCAAAATGTTATTTGTTTTTATAAGAACGGCGGGTTCACGAGTCATTTTCTGCGAAAATACTGGATTTCATATCCAATTGGAAGGCATAGATATGAGCACGTGAAAAAATCCTGAACACTCATTTGTGCACTAATTGTTTCTGCAAAAACTGCGTAAGTCAATTTTTCCAACTTTTCAAAAAACATTTTTTAAATATTTTTTTAAGTTTTAAAAGATATTAATTTACATAATCTTAATTAAAATGGGCATCCTTTTTATTTATGAAAATATAAAAGCCTGTTGTTGTCATTTTAATTCTAAAAATGGACTTACGCAGTTTTCTCTTTAATATTTGGTTCCTTTTTTAGACTATCTAAATTATTGTATTTTAAAAATGTTTTTTTTTGCCTATTGAAAAGTTGTAAAAATTTACTTACGCGGTTTTCGAAGAACAGCGACGATGTGAAACTTTCAGTTCATTCCGATTATTCTTTATATGGGTCAATACATATGCGCGAAGTTCTTATTTAAATTACAAGTAAAATAAATCGGGCAACTGTGTAAGTAGCATTTACTACTCTATAGTGTTAGCTGGATTTTACTCAATTTCATTGTCAAAAGTTATTTGTCGATTTGCTTGAACATTGATTAAACCAAACAAATTCCGTAGCAACACACTATTGGCAGTCATATATTATTCGGGAATCATTTAATATTCCGTTTAAAAAAGCGTTTTCAATGATGTTAAATTACTTAATATTATGCTCAACGTGAAGAATACTGATATGTTTTCCTGCGTTTCTATAAAATAGTGATAATAAAAAAAGTTTGTTCTGTAATAAGTAAAGTTTAATATGTATATATCGCAAATATGTTACATTATTGTGAATTCAGCACAGCAGTGCATCATTTGTATCGAGATTTGCATCATGCATAAATAAATGCAAACGCATTACTTCAATTTCAATACTTTAGGATTGAAAACTTCAAAACAAAAATTTTGCCATTAAGGCAATTTAGTTGAACCATGTTTAAACCATTATGTAATATAATATTTTTTCTAATGTCGAGTCTCTGTACCTAATTGGCCTAATTCTATGACCTTTAACATACTTTAAATGGTATCGGCAAATGCTTCCCCAATCATTTATATTGAAAATTGTCTCGTTTTTAACACTGCTGTTTTCTGCCACATGTTTGTTTTGGATATTATCAAATATCCTTTGCAATTTGTACAAGATAAGTATTGATGCAAAGCATCAAAGGGCGTCGGAAATTTCAGTGTAAAAGGCACTCAATGAAGTTACATGGAACGATTTTTTTTCTAATGTAAATATTAATATCTTGGCCGATTATTTTAAACAAAATAGAGAAAGATACTGGTATAACCATTATCTATGATTTTGTGTTATAACCCCAAATAACCATCATCTTTGATGTTGTGTTATAACTCCCAAATAAACATTCTCTATGATTTTGTGTTGTAACCCCCAAATATTTCATAGTTCATTTTATTTACATTGGTTTCCTTTTTTTACTAGCATCCGTGTGCAGTTTTCATAAATGGAACAGAACTGTGTAGGTTTTAAAAAATCTGCTTCATCTTGTAAGCGTAATTTCATATTTTTCTCAACTTCAAGGGGAGATGATTCTGAACTTATTCTTACGTTGCTCATTTACGATAGGGGTTGAGTACTCATTGATATGAAAACACTGTAAAAGTTTAAATGTGTTTACGACACCCCCCCCCCCCCCACCCTCTCACACATATATTTTATGGGCATAATAAAAACAAAAAATGGTTACAATGAAGCAGCATATTTATTTAAACTAAAATGTCTACATCAAAACAAAAAGTTAACATAGAACACAAATAAAATAATTTGATTCTACTGGGGCTCAAACCTTAGGCCTCTCACATGTGAAGCGAGCGTGTAACCACTACACTACAGAACCGCTTGAAAATCACCTTCTAACTAAGATATAATAAGCTATTAATAGTCGGTTTAAATGTAAACCCGGAAGTTTAAACGCTGGATAGTTAGCGGGGTTAAAGGTCCATACCACTGGCAAGATACGGGTCAGGCCTGCGGCCTTCTATATGTGGTTCTTAAAAATAAAACCCTGTAGGAGGACGTGATAGTAATGAGACTGGGGTGCTGTGATGGTGCTCCTCATTGATAGCGGCTGCTTCCTTTATCAAGACTCACTATTACAAATAATAATACGTGTCGCACTTCGAGCTCTTTAGCGCCTTTATTAGTAACTAGGTGGTTGCTAGGATAGTGGAACAAAGAAGTTTTGTTTGTATACAATACCAGAAAGTTTCACCGGTTCGCGTATTTGCCCAGTCCCTTTGATCTTTTATTATCGCCCAGTCCCTGTGATCAGTTATCAATTAAAAGAATTAGCTTTGCATTAATGGTATTAAATGTTGTAGTAAATGTAATAGGCACAAATGCAGTACTAATATACACTAATTTACACAACAAATCACCACTATGCAAGATATTCTGACAACAAAAATATACACATTGATCCGTAAAATAACTTCTCCTCCCATTAGCGGAAAAAAGTATTACATACTAGTCGCCGCACTTCAGTGCGACGCCAATGATGTGACATGGTCGCCGAGATCGCTGTGGTGTATTGGATAGGGTGTCCGTCTAGCGAACGGGAGGTCACGGGTTCAATCCCCACTGTAAGAGCGTTCTTTAGATCTCTCCCATAGTAACCAAGTGCTGGTTCCAGTCCCAGGAAACGGACTC
The DNA here is from genome assembly GCF_020536995.1 of Dreissena polymorpha. Taxonomy (NCBI): domain Eukaryota; kingdom Metazoa; phylum Mollusca; class Bivalvia; order Myida; family Dreissenidae; genus Dreissena; species Dreissena polymorpha. The sequence continues at coordinate 66,072,428 of NC_068362.1, read as the reverse complement.
GAGAGCGTTTCAAATAAGCCTTAGGCTTTCTATGCAAGAGAGCTAACATAAATAGGTTTTTAAAAAAATTGATGTACAATACTCATAGCATATGATTAGGCTAATGCGAATGTTCTGAGCATCGACCGTAACATACTGTGTAAAATCTGAGTCTCGATGCAGGCTGATAGCTTTTAAATCCAGTATTTATGTAGGTTAAATGTTAACATATCGCTTTGCTTTAATAATCAAATCTAAGGTAAGCTTTTCGTTTGTTTTATCAATTTTATTTTCGTCGAACGTTTACAGGCTGGAAGCTTTACAGGCAATTGCTGTTTTCAGCAACCGGGTCCATATAATGAACACGTTTCGTTGAAAGTGTCTTTGCCTGTAGAATACTATCCTGATCGGAATGTTTACATGTTCCAATTTGTATGACAGGCGACATTTAAATTAAAGCAAACAGTCTGATATTAGCGCATTATAAACATTCTTTCGAATATTTTATTGTTACTGGTCTCATAACACAGTGCAAAATGTATGTTCGGTAAAATACTTTTACGTGTCTCATCGTTGCCATATTGCAACTGTTTTTTTTTTTTTTGAAACATAATATTTTTGTTAAACTTGTTTTTTAAAATAAAGTGCTATTCATTTCACTCAGGTTAAACTTACACAAATTTATCATTATACTTTCTTACTTATTTACTAGTAAAAGTGTTAACATACATGCACCTTTTTAAATAATCTTCACACGTAGCTTTACTTAATTTTACTCCGTATACCCAGGGGGGGGGGGCTTGCGTATGCGGAAGCGTATACGGGAGCTTACCGGGTAAAAGTGAGGTTAGTCAGAACTTTCTTTCAAGATGGCGTCGTTTTTGTGTTTATCGTGAAGGACTAGCGGATATTTTCACCTGGTAAGCCACTGTGTATTTATATTTATTTTAAATGAATACGCCCTTTAGGCTGTATGGTGTTTGTGCTTCCCTGGTTTTTTTATCTTTCAACATCGTAGACGTCAGGATAAAAAAGTTATTGAATTACCGGCCACACATCTGTTGTTTACTTACGTGACGTTCGAGAAAGTGTAGGTACACATATTATGTTCTCTTATTGTTCATAGTATTGACGTACGTGTTCAGTAAAATATAACTAAAACCACGATATTTCTATTTCCCGACACCTTTCATCTCTGATAACAAATTTATTTCCAAAAAATATTGATTTAACCCCCCTTTTTGGAACTGACTTCTTTTTAGCACATTTTGGTACCTGACTTCCAAATGACATACAGCTCTTTTATGTTTGAAGGTTAAATACGAAATAACTGTCGTGAAAACCGTCTGCATCGGTGCGAATATTTTGGAAAACATTTTCACTTTAGTGATCACGAATTATCATTTTTTAGTCTTTTATTAATTGTTATATTTTTATATTTTATTACTATATGTTTTCTCAAAAACTTAACGCTAACAGTTGATGTGCGTAATATAAGGCATTTTGCGGTATTATTTTCACATATTAAGTTCTGCCTGTTTATTTTAACACATATGAACATACTTATGTTTCAATATTCCTCAAACAGACTTATATGCTTACTAAACGAAATACTATGTTTACTTTTTCCAGGTATTAAGACGCCAGTTACAGACGATGAGGATGCCATGATTTAAAAAAGGCGTTACGAAGTGTGTACCGCTCTAGAAAGCCAACGGTACATAACAACCCACCATTCAAAAAAGATTACGTCGAATCCGACGCCAGTTAAACACACAAAACAATGACATATACGCGCAATATAAGTGTAATAACACACGTGTCACATGGTATCGATGATGATTTATTACACATTGAGAGCTTCGATACAGTGTTCAGAAAAGACAACAATGCACACTCTGGTGGGTTTATTGTCTATACTTCATCGTTGTTAAGTCCACAACGAATTCTTGATCTAGAACTTTTACTGCCAGAATCTGTCTGGGTGAAAATCAAAGATCATTCACAAACCTTCATAATCTGCACAGTGTACAGACAACCAAGTTCAACTATGGATTTCTGGAATAAGTTAAATATTTGTATTGAAAAGGCAATTGAAATATCTCCACATATTATACTTGTTGGTGATATACATGAAGATCAACTGAACCGATAAACCATAAACTTAATGATATCATGACGCTCAATAATTTACGAAACATAATTACAGATCCAACTCATGTTACAAATAACTCTAGCACTCTAATAGATATCACAGTTCTGTCAAGTAGCGTACACTGCTTTGATGCCGTTTGTTTTTAACTGACAGAACTATAACAGATCATTACGGAACTTATGTGCACGTTGAAACCGATTTCAAGTTAGAGGAGCCCTACAAACGACGAATATGGGAATATAAAAAATTTACGTTATTGAATGAATTAATTGAGTCTACCGATTGGCCATTTTTAGAACAGGGAACTGTTGATACTGTCACCGACAAATTTATGAATTAATATTTTATCTCTTGTTAAGTCCTGCATTCCAAATAAATTTGTAACTATTCGACCTAAAGACAAATCCTGGTATGATTCGGAGAACTACTCGTTCGCGTGATCGCCACAAACGTACAGCAATGGTTACCGGAAAGGCATCAGACCGGAGCAAATATAAAAACCTTCGAAACGAAGTTAACAATATGAAAAAGTACGCAAAGGAGATGTTGTTTAACTCTATTGAATTCACTATGAGCGATTTGTCATCATCAAACCCTACACAATACTGGAAGCTAATCAAACGTCTTGTAAAAGACAATTTATCCAACTGTGAACAAATACCGCCTCTGATCAATAGTGATCAGTCTGTTTCAATTACAGATTTCTAAAAGGCCAATACACTAAATGACTATTTTGTTTTTGTTTTGAAAGTTGATGACAGAGATGTAAACTTGCCGTCTTTTGAATTAAAACGGATGTGATTTTAAATGATTTTAACATTTCTGAACAAGACATTAAGGACGTTCTAAATAATCTTATTATAAATAAAGCAAGCGGTCCAGACGAAGTCAGTCATCGAATGATGAAACAAACATTGAACACAATATGCAAACAGCTTTGTATTTTATTTAATAGGTCCATTATAGAAAACTACAAAGCCACAACAGCTACCTCAGCCGTCTATAAAACCTACTGCGCTGTGCTGAACGAAAAATTGACAATCTGGGCTAAGGAAAAAATAAAATATGTGACGGATTTAGATCCAAGCATATTACAACTGACCATTTATCAACGCTTACCGGCATACTGGAGTGCAGAAAACGTAAACGCATACCAACATACGTCGCTTACGTTGATCTTTCAAAAGCCCATGACCGAATACACCATGGACTACTTTTAAATAAGCTATCGAGTTTAGGCAAAGAAGGTAAATTCCTAAACGCAATCAATTCAGGATATGATTTCGCTTGTTGCGCAGTTAAACTAAATAATTATCCAACGGACTGGTTCGACGTGAACATCTGCTTAAAACGATGTTTGTTATTAACTACTTTATTTAATCTTCACATACATGATTTGAGTGAACACCTTAACAATAGTGGTGTAGTAATGGACCTGGATGGAAAATTGGTTAAACACCTATTTTACGCGGATGACCTTATGTTATAAGCAAAAAACGAAGAACACTTACAGCTATTAATCAATACATGTATATTATCTACATGGTGCGCGACTAAAAACATAACAATAAATATCAATAAAATGAAAATCGTACATTTTAGAACAGCAAAAACATCACCGACGGAGTTTGTGTTCAAGTGTAACCAAGAATTCATAGAACGAGTCAATCAATGTCGCTATCTAAGCCTCGTCTTAAAAGACACATTTGACGATTATATTACCGCATTACAGGCGGTTTTACCTCCGACAGGCAAATATATTGCCTTGTCGGTTATCAATATGCTCAATGGCTTTTTATTGGAAGGGATATTTTAAAACCAATAAATGCATATGTATTAATATTTAACTAAATACGTTTAAAAAAAATATGTATTGTATATGCCTGAAAAAATTACATACATAAGTTACTTGATGTTTCTGTTTAGCAGACACATCAAATTCACAAATAACAGTAAAGTTCCGGTTAATAATACGGACTAAGTCAATATACCATTTAAGTCTATGTTATAACATATTGTTTAAGTGTAATAATACGAACATTGTAACGATTTTCAGAATATGAAATACTATTCCATTAAAAGGTAGCCTGTACAGTGCATATAAAGCGCATTCATGTACTCAACGCAATGGTGTACTCGACAACTTGTAACGTTCTTGTTTGTTTGACAAGTGAAAATACTGTTGTCCGAAATTTTCAGATGCCATCCATTGCAATACACGACTTTATGACGACACATGACATGCGTAATTGAAACTACTAATTACCTGATAACGTATAAGCGAGCGTTAAACGTTGTTAACACGCTGTCAACGTCTAGCGAGCGTTATACCCAGTTGTCAAATAATCAATTGTGCTGATGTACATCTTTACTTTGCCTAATTACATACACCCTTTACATAATGAACCAAAATGACATACTTTAACAGCTTATTTATTGCAAATCTTAAAATGGTTATGGGTGTTAATTGTTGTTTATTATTTTTTGTTGTCTAGACCCAAAGTTACGCAAGATTCGTTCCAGACAATGAAGACGCAATTTAAGCCATGTGTCCGCGCATTTTCGCAGTTGAACATTTCGAACGTCTGAATATTTGGTTGAGAACGTATCCATGAAAGTAAGAGGGTACGGCATGTGCGCATAATTGTGAAGGACTGTTACGAAATTTATTTCGATAGCTTCCTTCTGGTAAGTGTTATTAAATAATTAATTTATTAATAAAAAATAAATAATTAATTATTTATTTATTTATTCATCCATGCATTCATTCTTTCATTTATTCGTACATTTACTTATTATATTTTTTATTGATCAATTTATTAAATATTTATGTATTATTGTTTTTAATTTAAATCCTATTTAAAATATCTTTATTTTGCTTCTTACACATTTGTACAACATAAAACATATCAGTATTTTATATTAATTGGTTTAAAACATTTTTATTTAAAAGAAATGCATGAACGCATAAAGTATGGATAAACAAACACGCTTAAACGAATTATTTTTTTTATTTTTTCCCATTTATGCCTAGTGGACTCTCCCATTCTTATAAATTGGATTAATTTATTTCCAAAATTAGGGATGTCTAGTATATTTATTTCTATATTTAGAATATTTCTTACAGAAATTCCTTTCAGCAAACAGCGCAGACCCTGATGAGACACCGCATCATGCGGCGTCTCATCTGGGTCTACGCTTTTTGCCAAGGCCTTTTTTCTAGACGCTAGGCATGAATGGATTAACACGATCTTTGAACATAGTCTGCAGTTCAGCGTATCGATCCTTCTAGCGTAACGTGATGTCTGAGACGTTTGAAATTACTGCTGTTACCAAAAAAGTGTTGTAATAAAATTTTAATAAAGAGAAGCCTTAATCGCGCAAACTTGAAAGTTGTACAACAGCAAAACAAAGAAATCTGTTTTCTTATAGCGAGCTTTGAATTTACGCGCGTTTATAATATTATATTGTTCCGTTTCTACAAAACAAAACTAAGGTATAAAACATGTCTAATACACTTTGACCTCAATATCTGCAGGGTATTATAATTTTATGCAGCGAGTAAACGTTATAAATCCGGTATAATTACTTATGTCATGCCATTTACAATCTTAAAAGTTATTATTTCTCCAGGTAAAGGGCGCCATTCTCAACAGAGGCCGCAACAATGTCTCCACTTGCCGCCATAGTGTTCATCGTCGAGTTTGCGTTTTGCCTCGGAACCTACTCGTCTCTCAGTCCGGTTTTCCATCGACGTCCTTTGTTCGAAGATTCCGACGACTCTGATGACTTGTTCGATTCCATCGGAAAGCCTTTCGTCGGCCCGATCTTATCAATGATGCCGCGTTCGTTTCCGATGAGTCATCGCATACCGTCGAAATCATGGATGCCCTCCCTTCGACGCGGGATTACGTCCCTTGGAAACGGCGCTGAGTTTAGCGGTAGCGGAATCAATATGCGGGGTATGAGCCCTTTTCATAAAAGGATGGGCAGGTCACGGACCAGGATAGGCAAGCGTTACAATAAAAGAAAGGGACTTCCAACAGGTAATTACCCGTTGAAATATTTCAACAAAATGGGGACGAAGTTAGCCGGCGGAATTGTACCATTCAAGTTGCCCGGTAAATACAGCCCCGTTTTGGCTACTGGCTTCCGCGGAACTCCGAACCTGCGAGTACGATTCGATGACGATGACGACGACTCGAAGGAAAGGGTATCCACCGACTTTTCAGGATTCCGTGGAAAAGTTGAATCCGATGATAATAAGTTTGCCTACTGGATGGGAACCAGTACACCGGGGAGCTGGGGACAACAAGCCCAGCCGATTATAGCACAAAACATACCGAACGAGGAGTTTAAGAAGCTAGACAACACGTTTGACGATCGGTTTGAAAACCAAGCTGCCTTTGGGATGCATAGTCATTCCACGTACATGCCGTCAAAACAACCACAGTTGCAGTCGTCATTTATTCAACCTGGACTTGGTGGCCTTAAGCCACAGTTGCCGTTTGCAAATACGCCTTCCTTTCCACAAGGCAGCATACGGCAAGGGAGTAATCCATTTCAATTGAACCCTAAAACATTTGATGATATGGGAGAACGTATACATGCGAAGATAGAAGATAACAATTTGAACAACAAACACACGTTTAACACAGCGTTCTTAGCCGGAAACCCGTCTGGTAATTTCGCCGAGCACTCAGACTCAAGTTTCGCCGCACACGCAAGTGGTAGCTTTGCCGGACAAACAAACGGACACTTAGATTCACACCACGTTGGCGATACAAGAAGATCCATGGTAACGGGAGTCGTTCAGTCACAAGACTTTGCAAATTTTAACCCAAAGATGCACACAACAGCTGTCGTAGCAAGCTCTTCGAATGTTAGAGGTTTTGACCCTTTCCACCAGACATCTACGTTTAAAGAAAACCATTGGTCGCCACTCCTTCCTTCGAGCTCTTCTGCTCTCCGTAGCTCCGTCAGAGAGCCACGTTTAATCGGCCAACGTGAAACGCATATAGAAATAAAGAAAGTGGACAATGATAGCACGGAAAGAATCAACTACGTGGCACCAAGATCAAGCAGCGGGTTTCGTCCTATTCCCCATGCGACGTCGGTGTTTCACGAGGTGCCAACCGCACATGACAATCCGAACGTTCATGATATTGGCAGCAAGAACACCTCTGCAGAAAAACACGACCAAGTTTCGAACAACGGGCATTTTCAGGCTGGACCAATCGACGGCCTTCAGCTTCTGGGTAAGAGCAACTGGCAGGATCTCATGAACGAACGTGCCAACGCCGCCGCGGGTGGATTTTCTACATTTAGTGATCAGACATTACAAGACTTGCACGTGTTGCAAACAAATCCATTTGCCGGGGATGCGCGCAACACCGCCCGAAGTCCCGGTTTCACTCTATGGAATCACCATTCATTATCAAATCATGACCCAACCTCACAAGGAACCGTTTCAGGAAATACCAACCAGGGTCAACATATTGACTTCGGTATGAATGATCGCAACGGCTTTTCTAACTTCAACGACCATTCTGTGGCAAGCGCAGTTGGCCTAGGATCAAATTCCTTCCACACAGACTCGCATCATACTCAAAACACCGCGTTGCCATTTCCCCACGACATTTCTTCTCCAGTTGTTGATCTTACTTCAAGCAGTCAACCACAGTCTGACAACCTTATGACAAATTTCGACGGTTTCATTAATATCTTCGACCGCTTTCCTGACCAAACTGAAGATCAACCCCACACGCGTTTGGGAATAGACCCTAGAACGTTCGAAGCCTTGCAACCTCGAACAACGCAGAAAAAGATCGAGACCGATAGTGACGAAGCTCCGGTACATCCACCACCAATTTTTCCGGCTCAAGTACCGGAAGCACCGGTGTCCCCTGAGTCATCCGCGGGGGTTGCGGGTGCACACAACGGAGCGAGCATTGTCCATACTTCAAATCAACAGACCCTCGTGGAAGAAGCACTGCTGGCGGACATTGGGAAGATGATTGCATTGAAAAGCAAGGACTAGAAAAGATGTTCATAACTGTCTTTATATATTTTGATTTGTGTGTAATTTAATATTATAATGACACTACATGTACAAGATAGTTAAGTGTATGTCTTTTAATTTTCAACGCATTTCAAATCGGTTTAGCACGAATGACTATGTTTTTGAAATTAAGTCGGTAATACCATGTGTATATCGAAGACTTGTTTATAGTTTTGAAGTAGATTAATTGTTCATAAAGAATATTCATAGACACATGAACATGTGTGCAAGCAATAGCAAGCAACACATTGTTTAGAATCACAAGTTTTGAAGCAAACACACACACATTTAAAACATGTGTTTTAAAGTGGTTTCGTAATATTAGCGGGAAATAGTGACTGTAAGCTGTAGATTCACGATTGCACACCGCCCTTGTGTTTTGAAGGGAGGGACTGTCTCATTTTTATTTATTCCGCGTTATGCCATAAATAAATATTAAACAAAAAAACTGCGTCGTTGTTAAAAAAGAGAATACTCCACATTAACTTATCACTGCGTGTTAAGAAGGACCAATTAAAGTATTCGATGTATCTAGATAGATAACTGATATTGTTATTGGCATGAATATACAAATGTAATAATATTACAAGTCTCCTGAAACTAACCGATTGTCTTTTATAGACTTCATGTAATGAATAAACACAGAATCAAGAAACGTATCGAAATGGGCACATATGAAACGCTGTTGTTTATATGACAAACATGTCTCTGTAAAGAACAAATGATGGGTACTTATTGAAGGCGGCGATAACGAAGTTAGTCTCAAATTTGAACCCTACTAAAACTGCGCAGTTAAGAGAATTTGTTCTCTTTATTATGTCTAAGAATAGGTCGCTGAGTACGGATTCTGGTTCTTAACTTTCAAATTGTCGAGTATTTTTGTTACGGCAAAAAATTGATCAGAACGGTAATGCGTCATATGCGGTGTGTGCTATTCGTTTATAAATAATTAAAACTAATATTGCACGTGAATTTACAGATTCATACAATAAACCTCGGAGAAAACCCTCGTTTTGCTCTGAGTATTTGCTGCATATTTTAAATCAAGATACATAACTCAGATTCATTTACATCGACTATCTCTAGCAGTTATTTCCCCTGAAATAGTGCATATTTTAATTGCGTTTTGTTTTTGCTATTTAAATTTATTTTCGATTTAGATCTTTTCATATCAGATCAGTCAATAAACTTACTCAAACTTGTTATGGGCAATGCTTGCCCATAACAAGTTTGAGTAAGTTTATTGACTGATCTGATATGAAAAGATCTAAATCGAAAATAAATTTAAATAGCAAAAACAAAACGCAAATACATGCCGTTTACAAACTAATTTAAAACTGCCTGACTTGAGTTTATGATGCTGGCATAATTTGTTGTTGAACTTCTAACATTTTCCACACACAAATAATAACAGTCACGCGGTCTACTAACTGATTAAGTACATGTGTGTTGCAGGTTGATGTACGATACGATGTCCCTTATCGTAAATCACTTTAATAAATGAAATAATTACTTAAATACTACGGGTGGTAGTTTCGCCGGTTTCAAAGATCTAACTTTCAAAAGTTTGTTTCGTATCAAATTTTAATTGAATTAAAAATACCTTTCGGCCTTCCTCTCCATAATTTCTTTTGAACACACAGAATAAATAATAATTGTACGTATGTATGTACTTAATAATAGAATTAGTGAATGCAGCACATGCAGTTTTACAAAGGTTCTCGGTGTCGCCTACGAGTATGAAATATGTCAACCTTTTTTTCTTAAAGTAATTGTGTAGTTTCTCTTAAATTTAAAAGACTGGAGGGCGAAATATTCAATAATGTCAAATAATAGCAAATAGCAAAACAAAACGAAACACTGTAATATTAAAAGATTTTAATATTTTATTTTTTAATTAATAAATTGTTACAAATATGTCGCTACAAAAGGTAAAAGATGCAATTAACAAACTCATTAATTTGATGAATGCGTGCAATATGAACCGTAAAAGACATTTAGTCACCTTAAACTAACATGATTGAAATGAGTTTAAGTATAAGTACTTCCAATAAAGAATAAACATATAATTCAAATATATCTCAAAATCTCCAAAATTTTATCTATAATTAAAATTTTTTTCTCTACAAGTTAGTCATTTAAATGTATCGGCATTATCTGTTTTCATTTCATTAATTTATGAAAAAGAACACAAATGTCTTGCATGTAATAAATGATGATGTAGTTGATGAAGATGATGATAGTGATGCTTATGAGGATGTTTAATAATTATAATTAGAAAAAGACGAAGAAGAAAAAGAAGAAGATGATGATGACAACGACGATGTTGATGATATTTATGATGATTATGATGATGATGATGATGATGATGATGATGACCCTACTACTCCTGCTGCTGATGATGAAGAAATGGTCCGACTGAGAGTGATAATGATAACAATGGTGCTGTTGCAATCGCTTTTATGAGTGTTGCTATAACTGACTCATTAAAAACAAGTTTAATGACGAAAACATCATTATAATCAAAACTAATCAATTATAAGCACACATATACAACATAGGAATGTCAATGCTAATGTAAAACAAATACTCTAAATAATTGGAGTAAAGGAAAACAGTGGCAAATATAAATGATAAAAAATAGCGAGATTATATAATAAGGCAAGCTTGGCTAAACATTAACATTATATAATTAGCGAATTTCAAAAATAAAAAAAAACAATAAAAAAAAACACACACGATCTTACAATACGTTTAACGACTAATAAAAAAGCACTGGGTACATTTTTAAATAAAATATTCGTAGCAGAACATTGAACAGCATATTAATTTATTTTATATCGTTTGCTAAGATATTAATATTTTTCTATGATAAAGCTTATGTATGCTCACTCACCAAAGTTCTGTTTATGCTGCTGATTTAAGGCTGACTTAAGTGTATTGTAGAACAACTTTAATCGTTTGTTTTATAAGTTCAAGAACAATCCATCAGTTAATACATTTTATAACATTTTGTGAGGTTATAATGAGGATGTCGTTTCTTGATAACTTTACTTGTTTTTTTTGTAAATATCAATGTTATGTCTAGTAAATCATCGCTGCTTACCTTTGAATATCAATATATTGATAAATGACGAGAATGAAACTATAACACAACTTTAAAAAGTAGACACATGCTTTACTTTACAACTGTAAATTTTACAATGCAAATTTTGATAAACAAAGAGCATTTTAGCAATTATAACTACAAGTGTATATTAATATTAAAAAAAACACAACTAGATGGATTATAAAGTATGCGTATATACACGTATAAAATCATGTCAAAACTACACTCTAAACTTACTTTATGTTAAAATATCTTTAAGATAATATGAATAATAAAGAATTATTTTATTGTGGCGAGTGTATGTCATTTGGCTGTATGTGGACAGACCATCGGACATTTTGAAGGATATTGGGTCATTTAATGAGCTTAAACGCATATACTGGTACACTTAAAGCGAACAGTAAACATAAAACAAATTTAATTCACGTTATGAGAAATAACTCATTTTAAAGTTAACAACTTTGTAAAGCTTATACTGAATTGATAGATAACATGTTAATTACGATTTTGAGAAATAACACATTTTAGAGTAAACAACTTTGTGAGGCTGATACTGAATTGATAGATAACTTGTTAATTAAAGCTTTTGTGATGTTTTCTCGGGTGATCGTTCAGTTTTAATCTCGTCGAATTTTGCCACTTTAACAGCATCAGTTTCATCTTGCTGGATATCTGGCGTAGAAATACTTTTAGACGGACTGCCTTTTGACGGACTACTTGTATCCGTAGATTTTTTTCGGAATGTTTGATCAGCCTTTTTCTTAAACTTTGACGTCTCGTTGGCAATGTTGGTTTTAAGATCAGTGAATGTTTTATCGGTTTTCTGTTTCAATTTCGCTGTTTCATCGGTGATATTAGTCTTAAGGCTAATAAGCTTTTCGTCTGTCTTTTGTTTAAGTCTCTGAGTCTCGTCTTTGATATTGGTTTTCATATCATGCACTTTTTCTTTAGCATTCCTTCCCGCCTGATGCACCTTATGCCCGATTTTCTTTTTAGCCTTTTCCATTTTCGCCTTCGCCCTTACCGCAGCTACATTAAAGAACTCAATGGCGACGTTAATACACATAGAAACCAGCGATAGACCAACGAACATATAAACGGACGATATAATAAAGAATTTCTGATGCGCAGGAAATATATCGCCGAAGCCAATCGTCGCCAATGACACGAAGACGAAATAAAACGCCTCAATGAATGTCCATTCCTCCCAGAGTGTATACATAATTGCCCCTAGCATTATGTAGACAACAAGAATCCCTATGGCCACGATAATTGGCAGATTAAATGCATCATCCACCTCATAACCGTAAACAACCTTTGATCCGCTTCTACTGCGACTTTCTTCGTTTTTAACAGACTCCACGCTTTTGGCACGCGCCTCCTTGTCAGCGGGAACAGCTGTGCGATTAGCGTCCTCCCCATCAACGGCAACGCGATTTTCATCCTCCGCGTTAACCGCGTCATGTTTGGCGTCCTCGGACACAATGTACTTCTGGTGCAAAGTTTCGCGGACACGTCGGCAATATCCCGTGTAATAAAACCGCCTCACGAACGCCCAGAGGTATTTCAGGAAGACAGTAAAGCGCTTGCCCAGCTCTGCCAGAAGGAGCAACGCCAAAGGTATACCAATGGATGCGTACACTATGGTCAGAAGACGACCGAAATCCGTCACGGGAGCAATGTTACCGTATCCTGAAAATAATTATGTTGATGATATATTAGTTCAATACATGTTACAGTACGTATGATTTTAATGCTAACGTTAAGAGTATTATTAGTTACACCGTTAGTAACTGACTTCGCTCTCGTAGCGTATGAAATTACTGAGTGTGTATATCCCATACACCGCCAGTTACTAACGGTGTAACGATTATATCTCAACCGACTACTCGATTACTTGGGTAGTATGAAAATTACTCGGGATGTATGGAAAATACACCATGGGCACGTGACCGCTCTAAGCCAATCGGATTATGTCATTTTTGTAGGAGGTGAGATAAATGTTGATGTTGATATCAGTTTCAATATTTTCTTGAGTTAAATTAACTTAACGCCAAGATTAATATTTGTGTTGGGTACAACTATGACAATATTAACATCTACTCCATGTACTTTTTTAAATTTTAATTTTACTAGCAACTTCATAAATGCACATGCATAACGTAGTATATTTATCAAAGGACTAAAATAGGTAGACCCAAGAAAATAAAATAGATCTACAACACTAATGTTAACTAAAACTACAATAAAACCTGACAAAGTGTTTTCAAGAGCAAATCATTTTTAAAGGCAGGACTGCATTCGTTCTACCTTTACAGATTTTGGAACCCCTGCTTGCACCAGATTGGATGTTAAAACAAACATTACTGGAGAGGTGTTTTGAAAACACATTAGAGTATTTAAGAGGGAAAATCGTGCCAACGGATAATGGCGTTAATTGCATGCGAAAATTATGTTGCGGTATATTGTTGATGTGTGGGAGTAGTGGCGTAGAATTAGCGATCTTCTGATTATGCACATCGATAATGGATCTTGATCATTCCAGTTATCCGAAACTGGGTTATCCGTACACAGGTATGCTTTGTTTATAACTAGCAAAGACGTTTATTAGCCAATATTTATTACATACACGTGTACAGGTTCTACCCAGGTTGCATAAGAATACACTTCTTTTAATATCCCTTTTCATGTTCTAGCACATTTTCCTATTGATAATTTATAACTATGTGTGGGTTATTGCCGTAATACTTAACACTTTGCATGCAGGGAAATGTCGTCAGCTGAATTTCTAAAATTAGCATTTTTTTCGTTGTTTTTTTCAAAGAATACTATCAGGATAGCAAACAGTTTGGATCCTGATGAGACGCCACGTTCTGTGGCGTCTCATCTGGATCCAAACTGTTTGCAAAGGCCTTCAAAATTCGGTTCGAGCACTGAAAGAGTTAACTGTTCTGATGCGTAGAGGCGATATGTGCTCAAACTTGACGGTCTATTCAAATGAGTATACGAGTCGTGCAGTCCGCACAGGCTAATCAGGGACGACACTTTCCGCTTTTATGGTGTATTTCGTTTGCAAAAAGTCTCTACTTAGCAAAATTCCAGTTTAAGCGGAAAGTGTCGTCTCTGATAAGCTTGTGCGGACTGCACAGGCTTATCTGGGACGACACTTTTCGCACACGCATTCAATCCGCTTTTCACAGGGAGCGGCCCATATGTAAGTTTCCTGAATGCCCGAATATATTTTTCAATATGGAATGAGTGATGTATTGGACGTCATCATTGATGACGTTCAATCGAACGAATGATAAAGGGGGCTAACTTTCGTTAAGCTGGCGAGAATCGTCGCGATTTGGGTTTCTTGAAAACTGGCCTAGCACGTTTGCTGAAATTTGACATGTATATGGACAAGAATGCGATCTACCTGTTGGCGTAGGCGTTATACCTGGGAAAAATATAGTTTTTGATTAAATCACGAAAAAGTTTCGCAAGTTTTACATAACCGGAATTACAAAATGCGGTATGTGGATATACCGAAGTCCTACCGAAATCCCCGAAATCAAACTTTGATAAAACAATGTTTCATTAGTGATTTCAGTGTATTTCGCAACGATCTATATTAAAATACGCAGTTTTTCAATACACAATCAATATTAATGGGGATTTCGTGGGATCTCGTGGATTTCTGGGGATTTTGGTAATTACGGGAAATTCGGTATTTCTTCACACCCGTCAAAATGGTCGACTTCGTCAGAATGAACGCTTAGAAAGTATTTACAAAAAACATCATCTCAAACGATGTAAAGTGAACGCTACTTATCTGTTTTGTAGATAAGTATACGATCCATTGGAAAACACTAACATTTGACATAAAAAAACGCCAGTGGATATGGAAATCTTCATCGTTTGAAATAGCAGACGGCGTCGACCAAAGGCGAAAAGATCGCGAGAAAGTATTCACAAAATAACATAATTAAAAATGATGTCAAGTGAACGCTAATTCGCTGTTTTGTAGATAAGTATACGATCTATTGAAAAACCATAACATTTGACATAAAACACCCGTGGATATGCAAATCTTCTGCGTACCAAATAGCAGACATCATGCGGCGTCTAATCTGAGTCTACGCTGTTTGCCAAGGCCGATAGTATAATGAATGGAAATGCACAAACTCAGCAACTGGCAAGCATATATGCATTAGTAGATTGTTTCGTGATTATTTAGAAACGACTACATAATTCTTTTGGTTCAGCCAGTGCAACTTAACAGAAATAAGTATAATAGTTTCTACACCTGACAACAATGTGCCAACTTTATACAAGGTAAGTTGTTTACATTATTTAAAATATTTCAAGCTTACAGTATACAACAATAAACAGCTGGTACAATGTAATGTCATCGTTTTAATTTTAATAAGCCCGTGGTTAATTACCCTTTTTAATCTTATGGTTCAATGCATCTCTAACACCTTCAATTGACATTCTCGGCTCGGGTACTACTTACCGGTACATGTACCCCGGGTACTCTTAACTTTACTTACATGTAGCCCGGGTACGGTAAAGAAACTTAAACATACCCGCAAATATTAGATTGTATCCGAGTTGTATATCTGCCAAAAATCCGATGTCGTTAAACATGCTAGCGATTAAAGTAAAACAATATTGTTTACCTTAAAGAAACTTCTCTTTAAAAAAAATCTGCATCAACATGCTTTTTAGTATGAGTGTTGAGAGGACGCCGTAGGAATAATCAAGTAATCAAGAATACGTCTCTGTTTCTGCTTTTATTTCCTTCATGTATAATGACGATAAGGATTGACGACTAACATTGACGGCAATGATAACAAGCATTGAAAACTAACACTAACGACAAGGATTGGCGACTAGATGTAACATTGACGATTCTCTACAATAAATGAAATTAACAATAAAGAATGAATAATACGATTATAGTACAACAGATCTGCTATTCGAAGTATAATATGATAGCATACACTCATTAGAATAAAAGGTTTCATAAATAACAATTTGAAACATTTTCAATAAATATCGAAATATCTTATACAATATTTATTACACAGCATGAATTATTTGTTAAAACATAATATAAATACCAAATATGGTGTTCCCCATTTAACGGACCTCGCAAACCAAAAAATGTTTCTTTAACAAAATCTATGATGGTAAAAAGTGAACGTGCGACATCGCGGAAAATATACTTGACAACGTCATACAATGATGCGACTTTAAACAATTTAAGATTTTAAATTGAATCACATTAATGATTGTAAAAATGAGTTTTGATAATACATTGTATAAATGCCATTTAACAGAAAATTGACATAAATGTAAACATAATTAATTTTTACAAAATAGCCGACAACAACCGATTTAGTGTTTAAATTCCCGGGTATGTTTTAGTATATTTACCGTTCCCAGGGTACGAGCCTTACTAACTGTATTATTATTATATCTCACCGACTACCTTTACCTTGTTGTGTTTCAACCTGAAATTTATGTAAAATCCGGCTTTCTTTACTTTTATTTTTCATTCATTTGATTACGCAATTGTTGACATATCTCGTGGAAAATTATTTGAATCTTTGGATTTTAGTGACGACAAGCTGGAAGTGTCAATTTATTTTTTACAATGAATCTAAGATGTATTTAATTTTTTTGTGTTTGTCATGCATAGTTCAGTGTTTTCCAGAAAAATTTGAGTAGCCAGTTATATGGCCGGCAACTATGCAGTAAAACCAAAGCATTTGTGACATTTACTTGATATATTTGGGAAAAGTAGCCGGCATCAAGAGTTAATGTAACCGGCAAGATCGCTAGCAGCCGGTATTTAAAGAGAACACTGATAATAGTAAACTAAATCTCTACGACGGGATTACAGCTTTGTAAAATTGTTTTTTGGGTGATAATGGTTAGTAATTCATACTAATGTTATTAAAAAATATCGGCTTTAAGTTTAATTTTGAGAATGCGATGGAAGAACAGAAAATGAAGAGCATACAGGGATGGAAATAATTGGTTTACCGTGAACCCGGGGCAAGTAGATTTTGGCCTGGGCAACTCAATTTCAAAAGTTGGTAAACTTCTTTTTTTTAAAGCTTAAAACAATTCACTGCAATAAAAATTGAAAAACAATTGATCACCATGGATCAATACTAGTTAAATAACATTCATTATTTAGGAATAGGACATGATTCAATTCAGGCTCATAATAAAACATCATGCATTGAACATGTGTTGTCAGCAAATGTTTTTAATTATCTATTATTTTATTAAAAGAATGTATAATATTCACATGTTCATATTTCTGGGCTCGTTATTCTTTATCTGGGCAACCAAAATACTAAAGATGGTTGCCCACAATAGTAAACAGTTAGTTTCAATCCCTGGCATATCATTGTATCTCTATTGTTATAAGCATTGCATTAAAGTTGTGATTGAGGTTAGCCTGTTGTTTATGGTATATTTACATTTTAGCTTGACTGTTATATATGAAATATATATAGTCGAGCTATCCTACTCAACCCGGCGTCGGCTTGCGCATTGGAATGTTTGCGTACCACCTCAAATATATTTCCTATGTCCATTGACATATTGCTTTTATATTTTGCATACTTCATTACCGACATAAACCCAATCTATAAACAAGAGCAGACAACTCATTTACTGTATCAAGCATTTTAACAGAATTAGGCCCTTTTTCACTTAGAATAATATGCATATTATTGATAAATCTATGTTAAAGTTTGCATATGACCTCAAATATTTTTTATGTCCCTTGACATATTGCGTTCATACACCATGTATTTTGCTTATTAACCAACATGACCCCAATGTATAAACAAGAGCAGATAACTGTATTAAGCATTTTGTAACAATTATGGCCTTTTTAACCAGGTTTTCCGAAGGAAAAAACTGGTTATTAGATTGGCGAATGCGGGCGGGCTGGCTGGCGGGCTGGCGGAATAAGCATGTCCGGGCCATAACTATGTCGTTCATTGTCAGATTTTAAAATCATTTGGCACATTTGTTCACCATCATTGGACGGTGTGTCGCGCGAAATAATTACGTCGATATCTCCAAGGTCAAGGTCACACTTTGAGTTCAAAGTTCAAAAATGGCCATAAATGAGCTTGTCCTGGCCATAACTATGTCATTCATTGTGAGATTTTAAAATCATTTGGCACATTTGTTCACCATCATGGGACGGTGTGTCCCACGAAAGAATCACGTCAATATCTCCAATGTCAAGGCCGCCACGACTAAAAATAGATTTAAAAAGAAAAAAAACTTTCAAAGGGGGTTAATTTTTTTTGGTCATTTCAAAAGTTCAGTTTGAGTTTTCTCCCTTTATCAGATTTTTTTTTCACAATGAAAACCTGGTTTTGTGACAATTTTGTCCCTTGTTTTCACTTACAATAAGCATATAATTGATAAATCTATTATTAAGTTTGCGTACCACCTTTAAATTGCCATAACTTGTTTATTATGCTCCCCCCCAAATTTTTTAGGGGGAGCATATAGTCGCCGCTTCGTCTGTCCGTCGGTGCACAAATTTGTTTCGTACCCAATTTTTTTTGTACCCAAATTTATATATGTACCCTTTTTTTTCGTACCCAAATAGTTTTTTGTACCCTAATTTTTTCGTTCCCTATAGGTTTTCATAACCAAATTTTTTTTCGTACCCAATTTTTTTTTTACACAAATTTGTTCGAACCCAAATTTCTTTGAACCCATTTGTTCGTACTCAAATTTTTTTCGTACCCAAATTCGTTTTGTTCCCAATTTTTTTTGTACCCAAATTTTTATTTGAACCTTTTTTTCGTACCCAAATAGTTTTTCGTACCCTAATTTTTTTTCATAACCAATTTTTTTTTCGTACCCACATTTTTTTGTACCCAATTTTTTCGTACACAAATTTGTTCGTACCCAAATTTCTTCGTACCCATTTGTTCGTACTCATTTTTTTTTCGTACACAAATTTTTTCGTACCTTATTTTTTATTTGTACCCATTTTTTTCGTACCAAAATAGTTTTTTCGTTCCCTTATTTTGTTTGTACCCATTTTATCGTACTCAAATTTGTTTTCGTACCCAAATTTGTTTTTTTTTCCTACCCGCATATTTTTTCGTACCATTTTTTTTTAGAAATAATCGATTTTCAATTTGATTTCATCTCTCCACTCATTCCATCCCGCGAAACCCTTAAGGTGTCGCAAGTCTAGTATTCTGCAACACGGATAATTATTACTGCCATATCGTCCTGGCATGCTGGCGGATTTGAAAGGCGACATCATGCCAGAACAACCAATATACACGTCGACACGACACATTTGACATTGCTCGTTATTTAGTGTCCGCGTAAGGGTGCCATTCAACACTTACAAAGACAAACCAAAAGCGTCAACAAGGAAAGTTGTGTACGCAAAAATGACAACACATACATCCTCGCGTTTATGCCAAAGTTTTTGGCGCCTCTAGTTAGTCGCTCTATGCAGGCTGTCAAGCGGTCATACTTTTTCCTACTTTTTCCTACTATTTCCTACTTTTTCATCAGGTTCCTACTTTTTCCTATTTTTTTACCAAATCTTCCTACTATTCCTACTTTTTTATTTTCAATGGAGAATTTTTTTTTAAGAGTTTATTTTTAATAAACTTGCAGGATGAATGAATCTATGGCATGACTGTATCCCTGTTAATGTGCATTCATCTAGATGAGCCCTGACAACCCATGCTGACTGTCTGCTAGCACCTCTTCAGGAAGCATAGATATTTATTTCTTATGTATTTTTTAAAATTATTGACAAGTTTTTTTGAAGTAACAATAGTGCCTTGTTTACTTCCTTAGCATTTATACACAGCAGACTTCACTACCTTACACAGTTCCCAGTGATGCAAGGGCATTGTTTATTCCAGTTTTATTTTGTTTCCATTGACAACAATTTGACCAAATCTTATGCATGTTTACATGATATTGCTGTTTGGAATGTAGAGATATTGAGATACATGTATTGTATGAGTGGTTTTGTAATATGGAATTTATTACACAAGTTATTGGAAAAAGATGAAAGGATGCTTTGCCGAGTTTCATCATTTACAAATATAATGTAATAAATTCTGTATTACATGACCACAGATATGATGTTCTATTGATATCATAGGTACATCATGTTTAGTAATTAAAGATAAATGCACAGAGCCTAAATGCCCTGATACATTTTTATGCTCCCGGTAGGGTGGCATATAGCAGTTGTACTGTCAGTCCGTCTGTATGTCTGTGTGTCCGTCCGAAAACTTTAATATGGGCCATAACGTTTGCAATATTGAAGATAGCAACTTGATATTTGGCATACTTAAGGATATAACATGCACAATATATTACCATTTTTATATCGATACACAGAAGACCTCTAACCACTTATTTGATGATACACCAAAATGAACAGCATCTAATTACTTCTTTATCAGGGTAGCTTTGTTTGAAACTTAATTATCATAGATACACTATAAGTGCTAAAATGCCTAGTGGGAAAACAAAGTTTAACTCTTCATGGATTGAGAAGTTGGACAACAGTGGAAAAACACTTGGACCATGGAGCAAGAGAGATACTTGCAATGAGTTTGCAAGATATTGTACTGTCTGAATGAAGTCCATCTTGTAGTAATTCTGGTGCTAATCAACTGATAAGTCATGCAGATGGATAAAAACACAAGCAAAACATGAAATACATTCATGATAATTCACAAAAGCGTTTGTTTGGAAGTGCCCCAAAGCCAAGCAGCTCTCAGGGTGGTGGGGATAAATCTATCTGTATGCAAGTACATCCATCACACAAGGAACAGGTACAAAAGGCTGAAATCTTCTGGGGCCTTAAGGTAGCTTCAAGTGGGTATCCATACAGAACATGTGATGGCACTCCTGCTCTGTTTCAAGCTATGTTTCCTGGACCTGTGTCTAAAAAATTAGTATTATGTATTCCTACTTTTGAGGGAAAAGTTCCTACTTTTTCCTACTTTTTTCCTACTTTTCTTGCAAAAGTAGTTCCTATTTTTTCCTACTTTTTGAAAAAAGGTCACTTGACAGCCTGTCTATGAAGTCGACAACAGTGCAAGCAAACACGAAAAATCGCAGACATAAAAGAACGACCAATTTTAAAATGTTCGTCTTGGTGTGTATATTTGTCGCTCTAGCGTTTTGTAATTTTGTCCACCTTTCTACCTGCTATGGGTCAGAACGATACGGCCATCATAGATAATAAACGAATACAAATTGAAAAGACATCCTACCGATTGTTGTGTATACCGTCCAGGAAAAGAACAGCCCGCTCCAAAACGTCCACACTTCAACCGTGGAATCTGACGTCACGTCGTTCTTGATTGCGTCACGTATTGAAGCCTCGTACTCGATCAACATCACTCGCGCCTGCGATTTCCATGTAACGACGTCTTGAGCGGTGTTATATTTCTGCATCAACTTATCTACCATATTGTTCCTGATCGCCGTAATGTTTTGCTTGTATTTCTTTTCATTTCTCGATTCGATTGCCATAAACAGCCCGGCGCCTATGCAAGTGTATATCAATAACAAGAGAATAAGGCCAACGAGGGACCGGGCTCCTTTATAGGCCTTGCGTGCGTACCGCTTGGTCTTCCGCAAACAGCTATTGTCTAATTCCTCTGTGGAGCGGACGTGTTCGTCCGTGCGTTCAGTGTCCGTAGTCCCTACACTGTCCCATGCCATCTCCCTCTCCGGACTCGAGTTCACAGAGTCGACGGGCATCTTTAACAAGCGAGTGCCCTCTGCAATCATATTTTGTATGTTTATTTTATACCACAACAATTACATAGAGAATAATAGGTTGGTGAC
Source organism: Dreissena polymorpha (assembly GCF_020536995.1). Taxonomy (NCBI): domain Eukaryota; kingdom Metazoa; phylum Mollusca; class Bivalvia; order Myida; family Dreissenidae; genus Dreissena; species Dreissena polymorpha. The sequence goes on along the minus strand of NC_068362.1, from coordinate 66,050,243 downwards.
GTGGATGGAGAATGGCATGTCGGAGGAAGTTATCGGCCAACCCGATAAGATCCTTCGACGAGCCAGATAACCATTCTCCATCCACGTCACCAACCTATTATTCTATTTATCCTGTCACATTCGTTGAAATGTTTCTAGAATATCCAGTTTTTTAGTATTTTGTGTTTAAATATTTAATATGGAAAAAAACACGCGCGAACAAAAACATTGTTACGTCACGTCGTGCAAAACGCTTAGGCTAGCTTCCATCTTGTTAAACAACACAGAAATCGAGTCAATCGTTATTAATTCAATACACAAAGACGAAATTATGCTGTTAAAATAATAATGTTTAAACAATGTTTAAACAAACAGTGCTTGACATGTATCATGTTGTTTTTTTAATTGAAAACAAGTGTATTTTATTAATAGAAAATAGTACAGGCGTGCGCATGCGCGGAGGGCAACTGACGGATATTCGAGGTCACGTGGTCATCTAGCCTAATATCTTTTGCGATATTAGGTTATCTGGTTATCATGCTGATTTAAAGGCATGTGACAGGATAAATAACAATATCAGATGATCTTTATAACGGTTATCATAATTATTCCAATACCTGTGCGAACAATTACCCTTGAACAATATATTAATGTTCAAACGATGTTACAGTTAAATTTCTGATCGTATGTATGTCTTCACACATAAATCAAAGAACAACAACAAGAATGTAAGCGGTTTCTTACAATTAAAATTTTCGATTTCTTCAAGACCATAAACGTTAACTATTTTCAAATGCACGAACGTTTAACTAATTTCTCAAACTATGTTTTTTGCATATGAATATGTGGTAAAATGTATGCTTCACATATAACAACATATAAACATAATTGTATAATATTTATTTGCTGAGAGATGAAAATATATGAATTACAATGGCAGTTTCAACAATTTGATTCAAGTCACATCACATATTTTGAATCACTTGGGCTAATTTGTTTTCCTAAATATGACCAGCTGCTTAACATAACGTTGTTTGCATGTGCTATTCGAGTTAATCGTTTACAAAACGAAATTAAGATGCAATTTTGGTAGTGTTTGAAATCTTTTTAACATTCCATTCAATGCAATAACCATTGTGAATAACAAAATGAGTACTGTCTAATATGCTTATAGATAGTCTGAAAAGCTTTTCAAATCAGAAATGTTAAAACCAAACATATTGCTTATGAATCAATTTTGATTATTCAATTGACATATCAGTTGTATTTTGGAAACAGTGAACGCTTTTCATACAAATATAAAAATCTAAATCAACTTCTCAAAATATTCCGTCGTTTAGGTATTGGAAAGAGTCAGATGAAACATATATAGCATAATTTGAGGACTTGAGTTAAATAACAGTTTTCTGAATAAAACAAACGTTCCGCCAAATAACACTTTATATTCGAATATTAATAGTAATATTTAATAAGAACTGATAGATAAAAAAATCCATAGCACATTACCTGCACATATGAGCCACGTTTTGAGAAAACTGGGCTAAATGCATGTGCGTAAAGTGTCATCCCAGATTAGCCTGTGCGGTCCGAACAGGCTAATCAGGGACGACACTTTCCGCTATTATGGCATTTTAGGTTTCAAGAAAGTCCCTCCTTACCGACAATCAAGCTTAAGTGGAAAGTGTCGTCCCTGATTAGCCTGTGCGGACTGCACAGGCTTATCTGGGACGACACTTTACGCACATGCATTATGCCCAGTTTTCTCAGAACACGACTCATATAAACTTAATGTATAGCTTGAATATAAAAGCTGACCCAATTTTTTTATCAATCAAAGACGGAGAGAAAAATTTCCATCGCCTTATTATATATAACATGATATATATTATTCAATCTAGCAATTTAATTACCTATTTATATTAGCTCGATTGAATAAAACAGAGCAGAATGGACATTTTATGTAGACTTATATATAAGTACATCGCCTTAATACATACAGTATAGAAGTAAGTATGCCACGTTTTCAAAACATTTTAGTTTAAAACAAATTTAAAAAAATACAAATAAAGATATAGTAAATTTTCTAAACATATAATGACAGAAAGATTTGTAAGTGATACCGGTTATATCGTATTATTGATCAATGAATTGCGAATTACACATGCTTTTTTATATATATTTACACAACTTGACAAGTTCGTTTTTTTCGTATGAAGGCCTATAGAAAGTCTAAGGCCTATTTGAAACGCTTTTTAGTCCGTTTCCTGGGACTAGAGCCAGTACTTGGTGTCTATGGAGGAGATCTAAAGAACGCTCCCACAGTAGGGATCGAAACGTGACCTCCCGGTCGCTAGGCGGACAGTTAAATTTCATTAATCGTAGCGTAAATAAAAATCTCAGAATATTTAATTTATATATGCAACCTAGTGTTCACAAATCGATTATACGCAATTTACCTCTTGAAGCGCAAGAAAATACTTATCGACAAAGGGGTTTAAATCCTCCAATATTGATGCTTTGAATCACACAACAAGAAGACAACATTTCATAACACTGTTAAAGAAATTCTAGAAAACAAATTAGAAATCGATCATACGTTTACTGCGTATCAATGTTACAATGAATAATTAATACTTCTGAATACTGGTATTGAATTCTCTTGTTATCACGTGTAGCATATTATAAAACATCATAATATTCATGTATATCATATTAAAACGACAATATTTTGTTCGGCCGCATTAGCAAAGAGTTTTGCACGTAATGCATATTTAAGCACAAATAATTTGTTCTAAATAAAGAACAAATAAATGTAAGGTAACTTACTACCTTAAAAAATATATAACTTTTTCAAATAAACTTAACTAAGACTAATTTCTTTGGAATGTAGTTTGTATATGACTGCGTTAAAAGGTATGCTTCACATACCGGAATAAGTTCATATGAACATATTTTCGAAGATTGATTTGCTGCAAAAACAAAACCGATGAAAACAATATTATAATATATAATTGACAGTTTCAACAAGTAGTTTAAAGTCATTTAAAACATGTATAAGCACTCGGAATGATTTATTTTTATCAATGCAATCAGCTGCCACTAAACGAAACATACCGTACCAGGAAGATTCTCTTCTAGTTTATGGTAAACAAACCGAAATTCCGATGTTTGAATAAGCCATCCAATTAAATAGCCATTACGAATGCCGCAAATAAACACGAGTCCCTTCACACAGCATATGAGCCGTGCTCTGTGAAAAGGGGGTTTAACCCCCAATTTAACAGAGCACGGCCCATATAGATAGGCTGGAAGCGGTTTATTTGGTTTATTTAAGAACTGTAGTAAAAATAGTGCTTATGAAACAAGTTTGTCGTTTATAAAAAATATATTGTTCTGTTTATTATTTTCGTTAATACGCATATACTATGCTTTTGACATTATTGTTGGAATTAATATTTAAAAAGTAGTGATAGATTAAACAAAACTAAACTGCGTTTATAAATTGAATGCATATATCTCGTGTATATAAGCTGGCACAACATTTTTACTATTCAAAAAGGGGAAAAAATCTACATCATCTGCAGGTATACTTTATGTTTTTGAGGTTTGCAAATAAATTTCATTTATCGAAGCGATAAGAAAATTATATGAGATTATCTAATAAATGTAATTCATACGCAAGCTCGCTATCACTGATTGAATAAAGTACGTTTCCTCCCCAAGCGGAAGAAAGTAAGAAACAACAAAGGACTGAGATTGCTCCACTATTACTAGCTTAAATCAAACAACAAGAAGAAAACCTGCCAACTCAATATAATATAAATTTTAGAGGACAAACTAGAACGTGATGATTAGGCGACTCATTAATTGCGTATCAATGTGAAAATTCCTAATACATAACTATACATTTTAATAAGTGGTATTTCATCGTCTCTTAATCACATATAGTACATTGTAGCACAACCGAATATGCAGGTGTAGCATTTAAAAACGCCCCTTTGTTGTTTAACTGCTTAAACACATAATTAGTACGTACATCATACTAAAACAAGCGGGAAAGCATATAATGTATATTTACATCCCTAAAAAATATTTAAAACGTTTTTACTTTAGCTCAATGAGGTCGAAAGCCTAATGCTTATTCCGTGAGGAAACATTACAAGTATTTGCTGCTTCTTAAATAAATAAATTAAGTATAAAGCCCTTAATATTGTGTCTATCTTCTTTTCGCTCACTATTCGTTGTTTGAATAAGTTTCTTTGTAGTTTGTGTTTATTAACATGATTGTTTCTGTATTGCACGTATGCACTTTGACTTTATTTTGTTCTCTTGCTTGTAAATGGCCAATGGCATTTTGCCGATGTTCCAGGTCGCTAAGCGGACATCATATCCACCACGCCAAGGCCAACTCAATTGACATTCATAGAAGGGGCGTATGACTTTCTCTTTTGAATTCTTGATACCAAGCAAAATAACGGGTATGTGTATTTTCATAACTGGATGACTATAATGATAGATAACTTCGATGATATTTTACTTTTCCAAATATTTAATTCAAAAGTCAAATCTTTGTACGATGTATTTCATTTATACTAGCTCTAATAAATAAATGACGTGCATTTAATTTTACCACTGTTATGTATCACTCTTGCTTGCGTCAATTTTCTTACACAAGGACAGTATTTTGACAATTCCTTTTTATATCGACCAGTAATTGGTGTTTTGAGTTAAGAACTTTACGTCTAGATTTGTCTACAAATAATAAAGTTAGTTCTCCAATAGAGAAATCACGCATGCATTTAAGAAATACCTTGTAAGAGTTCTATATTGAAGCGTCTAGTCACAGCACATTACGCCTTGTCTGTTAAACCGCACATAACTATTATATATATATATGTGTATTTCCTCAACAATGGTACTATCAGACTATGCTTAATACCCGTTTACAATACAAAACAACAACACTATCTTTGCAATGCCAGACGAGTGTTTTATTTTTGCGTAGTACAGCAACGACAAATACTGGTCGTGTACGTAATTCCGGCCTGTACGTAAAAAATCGGCCATCTGTGTTTAATCATTTTTATGATTTAAACACACATATTTTGATTTTTTTTAGAACAATCAACTTGAAAACCAACCCTATTCTCAATAGTTTGCAAATTAAAGAATCACATATCTCTGTAAACGTTTGCATTAAAATGTCTCAAACATGACACGAAATTTTTCTCACATGGGAAAAGTGACGTCATCATCTATTGCGGAAATTATATTCATATAAAAAACAAATATATTTGATAAAAAAAAAATTTTTTCTATCTGATAAACTTAAATTAAAATATTTTCAATTAATTGTATAAAAACATACATTAAAAACATAAAAATCAGGACCTAAATATAAACTTTTAATATATAAATTACCTCCCTTGATTAGAATATTAATAGGTTACATGTTGTAAAATTAAATATAAGCGTTTACTAGATATCGACACTAAAGTCAACTTTTTAAACAAATTGTTTTTATTTTCTTAGCTATGTTAGAAAAAATTGATAAAAACTATTAAAAATAAATATTTTTTTATGAATTTGCAGTTCCCCAGTAAAGGTGCCTGTTAATATTTATTAAAATAGGTAGGGGGAGTAACTGGTATAATAATGTTGCAAAGTGGCCGATTTTTTAGGTACAATTGCCCTACGAAAATTGATAGTTTATATGTCATTAATTAAAGTAACATTCACTGATCTAATTCTATTGAAATGTTCATGTTTGGTGAGTTTTGAACCCAGGATTATATATGTGAAGTTTAGTTTCAACCAGTTGCCTAAAACAAAAGCTTTTGTTAAAATAGTCCCAAAAGTGGCCGGAATTACGTACACGACCAGTATGCGATAATACAACAGTTTGATCAGCGTGAGCTAAATACATACAATTTATGGAAAACATGGATACACAATTCTTAATGTGAACTGACCGTCCAGGAAAACCCAGAGACGGTGAACGTTGGAAACCTGCGTCCATTTGTCAGGTGTCAGTTCAGAACTGAATGTTGGACCTCATTCAATAAAACATTTATCTCGTCTTTTTAAGGTACATTTTTTGCATGTTTAAACAATAACAGACCATTGTTCTTTTGTGAAAAAAAACAACATACATACACAATATTTGTTTCATATCAAAATCGATGTTTACGGAGTATGGTAGGATGACTATACACAACCTAAAACGTAATCACATTTTCCTCGTGCAAAAAACTGACCAATATAAATCGCTGACATGTATATTGCTACTGTAAACTTGTTATAACGCGTTAGACAAACATTTCACGCTATTCTTCGAAACGCGTGAAATTAATATTATCAATACAATATAAACGTCGTATCACTGTCGAGATTTTTCCAGAGAAAGTTTAATATAAAAATAAAAAAGTGCTTAATAAATATAAAATGATTTATGTCTTCGAATGTGCGTTTCACGGCGTTTGTTATTATTTTAGCACTGAACAAGTTTTGTAGTAGTAATATATATATAGAATATCATGTGAGTTTTGGATAAAGATCAAGTTTATCATGCGAAGCTTAGAACCGATGTAACATGGTTCGAGCCGAGCATGATAAACTTGATCTTTATCCAAAACTCACATAATATTCTATTTATCCTATTATTTTCTTCATAATTTCTATTAATAATTATTAAATATCGCATTTTTGACGATTTTGTTTTTCCCGTAGTTGACAAAAACAGATTATCCATTTTTTGGAAATCCGAAATCTGATCTAAAAATAGCGATATAATAAAACTCAAGTTTATACGAAGTTGTTATCCTATCGATTTTCATCTGGTAATAGGATAAAAGACCACTGGTGGTCTATTTGTTCTTACAAATCACACAAAAACCGACGACCATTTTGACTTCATCAAGTCTGTTTATAAGTGTGCCCATACCAGGTGGTCCTGACGGTCATTTTGGCTAACACGCAAAGACGAAATTGTAAATATTGCCTCCGCATAGAAAATTAAAATCCACGTAAGTATCTTATTATTTACTCGGTTTTGACATAATAAATTGGATAGAGGTGAGCATTATTCCCGTTAATATAAATACTTGTATCCTATTACCAGATTGTCATTGATAACGTTATTTGTGTTTCATTACTCAACCGTGCTCAAAATTGTTGAGGAAATGAAAGTTGATTCAAAAGTCGTATAAACTATTAAACGGTAATCATAAAAATAATCAACATACAATCACAAGCGCGAACAAATATTCTCGACCGATATATTGATGGAAATACTTGTAAAAATGGAAATACTTGTACTTATTATCATATGAGTCTCGTTCTGAGAAAACTGGTCATAATGCATGTGCGTAAAGTGTCGTCCCAGATTAGCCTGTGCAGTCCGCACATGCTAATCCTGGACGACACTTTCCGCCTAAATTAGATTTTCGCTAAGAAGAGACTTCATTTTAACGAAAAATGTCATACAAGCGGAAAGTGACGTCCCTGATTAGCCTGTGCGGACTGCACAGGCTAATCTGGGACGACACTTTACACACAAGCATTATGCCCAGTTTTCTCAGAACACGACTCATATGTATATATTCCCACAAACATTCAATAACTACCAAAAATGTCAGCGGCTACTTACACTCACAATGTTTGACTTCCTCAAAAACACTAAACCTTACCTTCACCAAATAAACTAAAATTCGACTAATTTCATTTCAAACGTAATCTACTAATAATTGCGGTAATTTCAAATCACTTCCTACATTTTGAAGAACTCGGACTAAATTATTTTCCTCCATTAAACCAGGTACGATTATACGCAACATAACAAAGACTAAGTATGCACGTGTTCATCGAGTATATCTTCACAAAATCAAATTCCGATGCAATTTCGGTAAGTTTTTGAGTTCTGTTTCAATAAGCCAGCCAATTAAAAAGCCATTACGAATGCCACAAATAAGCATTCGATTTAGACCTGTTGCAAAAATATTGCTTATGAAAGAACATTGGCGTTTATATAATATTGTTCGAACTAATACAGTTTTGTTTATTATTTTCGTCAATACACTCATATTGCTTCTTTAACATTGGCTAAAATAACTGATAGATTAAAAAATAAATATATAGCACACTACAATATGTTTATTTAATGCAAAGCTCGATTATAATAGCTGACGCAATATGTTTGCTTATCAAAGAGGAATAGAAAATCATCCATCGCCTACGTATATACTTTATATAAGTAATGCCTGCAATTCGCGAAGGAAAATCCTTGCAGATTCGATGTACATATGCAAGCTCTTGTTTACTAATTGAATGAACGTACGTGTTCTCCCCATGCAGAAGAAAACACTAAAAAAACAAAGGACTTAAACTGCTCTGTTATGGCTAACTTTAATCACGCAACAAAAATACATCATGACAAATTAATATTCAAGAAATTCTAGAACACAAGATAAAAATCGACGATACGCTGACACATTAACTATGAATAAATGTGACAATAAATAATTATTTGTTCTCAAATATGGTATTCGATTACCATTTTATAACGTAAATCATATTATAACACGTCAGAATTTGTACGAATATCATATTAAAACGCCACTTTGTTGTTCGACCGCACTAGCACATAATAATCGCAGATAGCATTTTAAAACGCAATTAGCTTGTTCGAGCGGACAAGTAAATAATTTTAATTTCGGTCGCGCTCTGTGAAAAAGGGGTTTAATGCATGTGCGTAAAGTGTCGTCCCAGATTAGCCTGTGCAGTCCGCACAGGCTTAATCAGGGACGACACTTTCCGCTTTATGGTATTTATCGTTTACAGAAAGTCTCTTCTGAACAAAAATCCAGTTAAGGCGGAATGTGTAACGACCACGTGAATGATACAATACTCAGGTTCTTTCGTTTATAATTTAATATGTTTTATCAACTACAAACGCTCTAATGACTACTATATAAATGTGAATTACATGGTTTTATCATCGACTAATATCGAATGTGATCATGTAATATTCAAACTGTTTAACAAACCCTAAACTATATAAACATAGCCCCCTCTGTGATCATTAATAAATGATACAATTGTATTTACCAGGATGCATGCATCTTGCTGGCTGAAGGTCAACGCATATTTTGAATCGTTCCAAACGCAAAAAGTACCACAATTGTGTTTATATGTCTCAAAATGAGAATATGATTTTAGGTAAAAACACAATATAAATAAAAAATTCTGTTTTCTTTTCTCCAACGAAATAAAAAGTATAAAGACAACATGTTTTAAAAATTGGTATATAGTACGACCACGAGTTTTTTACATTCGTATTTTTCAGTACTAATTTTATTAATTTCATGATGAGTAACTGAATATAAGTCACGGATGTGACAAAGCGTTTCAACATTAGACAGGCCGCACGTTTTGCTCTAACTGGAGTTTTCGCATATCACACTTACTAAAAATATGTTAATAACACTACTTCTACAGATTGATCTGGTACATAATCTTTAATGTAACATACAGAAGGTAAACAATATGAGCCGCGTTCTGAGAAAACTGGGCATAATGCATGTGCGTAAAGTTTCGTCCCAGATTAGCCTGTGCTGTCCGCACAGGCTAATGAAGGACGACACTTTCCGCTATTATGGTATATTTAGTTTCAAGGAAGTCCCTCCTTACCGAAAATCAAATTTATGCGGAAAGTGTCGTCCCTGATTAGCCTGTGCGGACTGCACAGGCTAATCTGGGATGACACTTTACGCACATGCATTAAGCCCAGTTGTCTCAGAACAAGCCTCATATGTTGTTCAGCTGCTAAACAAAACAGTAAAATAGACAACGATATCTCGATTATTATAAGAAACAGAAATGTATGAAGTAAGTAAATCGAAAACAAAACGATAAAGTAAAAAAATAAAAACATTTAGTCGGTGTTTGTCGAACAGACGGATACACGAGAATACCGGACGATATCAAACAGGTAAATAGAAATGCATTGAAACAAAATGTCATAACCTTTACAGATAAAACCATCCTTCTTGCATCTGCTTGTGATACTATAAAGAATGTATACGACTTCAAAGTAGTCTATACAAAGAATTCAATTTTGATAAAGTAAACAACGGCTTTCTTTCGTATAAAGTGTGCTCCTTCAAACCAAACAATCTTACCGCTATCCTCATAGAAACGAACACATGCTTGCCATTTTCTGCCGTGTGTTTAATGTGCGAAATGTTTATTGCCTAGTGTGTTTCATTTGAAAACAGACTGACAGATTGAATTGTCAGAGCACACATGAACGAGATTTAAATATGAGTCGCGTTCTGAGAAAACTGGGCATATTGCATGTGCGTAAAGTGTTGTCGCAGATTAGCCTGTGCAGTCCGCACAGGCTAATCAGGGAGGACACTTTCCACCTAACTTGAATTTTTGCTAAGAAGAGACTTCATTTAAACGAAAAATGTCATAAAAGCGGAAAGTGTCGTCCCTGATTAGCCTGTGCGGACTGCACAGGCTAATCTGGGACGACACTCTACACACATGCATTATGCCCAGTTTTTTTCAGAACACGACTCGTATATGCGGACATACGTATACAGACTAACTCATTAGTGCTTGTTTGGTTTTATTAGAACGTAATCTACATTGCGTTAAACGCTGGATACATTCTCGTGCAAAGGCCTACAACCTAGACATAATTATGGTGGTATGGGAATATGCAACTGCGATCATGAACAGTTTTGCCGGGTAATTAGTTAGATTATCCGTGTATATATTCGAGTTATTAAAGAGAGAATGTACGGTTTCAATGTCAATATTTTATTGAATATGAATATGAACAAGGAACTTTATGAAACTTAATTAAATATCGTGATATGGTTACGTCAAAAAAAAATTGTTTACGCCAGTAACATGAATAAAGAAGAAATATACGCCGATACCGACGCGTTAACTCGTATATGTTAAGGATCCAAAATTGTGTCTATATGGCGTGTTGACAAAGCTGCATAGACTAATAGGGATATCCCAACAATGTTCATGAACTCTGTAGTACACAATGGAGTTGTCTGCTGTACAGCAGTTAATAATTAGAAATTTAATAAAACTTTAATATCGTTTATTTCGTGGTTCTACTTCTTCTTAACTGTTTTTCTAGTTTTGTATTCATTTACGTTTTCTGTTTCAACAAAGAAGGCGATCGTCTATAGTCTCTTGAGTTTTATATAATATGTTATTTAGTATGAATTGGATATAATTTATGGTTAACATTTAAGCGTGGTCATCAGAAGTTTAGTGCATAGCAACAGTAATTCAAGCTTTCTATTTATCATAATCTTAATGTATTTTTTAAAGGACCCGCTTGACAAAATATGTACAGAAACAGATGCCGACAGAAGATTAATTAGCTAACAGTTTAAAATAAAAATTTCGGGCGCTTGACGTCTAGATATTTTTAAGCTTATTGTAGTTCGATTGGTCATTGTCGGCTCGGATACTACTTATATGTACCCCGGGTACTCTAAAGTATACTTACATGTACCCCGGGTACGGTAAATATGCTTAAACGTATCCGGTCGATATTAGACTGTACCCGAATTGTATTCCCGCCCAAAACGCGCTACCGATTACCGTAAAACAATATTGTTTATCTTAGACAAACTTCTCTTTAAAAATGCATCAACATGCTTTTCGAGTATGAGTTTCGATAATATAGAGGCAATTTAACAGAAAATTGACATAAATGTGAACATAATTTTTTTTTTTTTAAAGCTGACAACCACCGATTTAGCCTTAAAATTCCCGTGTACGTCTTAGTATATTTACCGTACCCGGGGTACATGTAAGTATATTTAAGAGTACCCGGGGTACATGTAAGTAGTACCCGAGCCGACAATGACCAATCAAGCCTTACTGTAGCCAATTGTATAAATCATGGATGACTAGTCGACTCTCACATACTTCGAAATTGGATCAATTTATTTGCAAAATTAGGAATGTCTAGTATATTTATTGTATATTAAGAATATTTCTTACATAAAATCACTTCAGCAAACAGCGCAAATTGCCAAGGCTTTTTCTAGACGCTAGACATAAATTGGGTTAACTAAAGACCTATACCTATAATTATATACCGGTATTGTGTGAGCTCACGCCAGACGTACCAGTTTTAATGTTATTGAAATATTTGCACAAGTCTAGATTTTATTTGATTATTCGTGTTGGTAAATATTTTTAAAGCGTTATATACAAAATATTACATATGGAACAATAACCAGGGAAACGCAAAACGCATTTCCTATTGAAAATTCAAATTGTATAATTACCAGATCATATATATCCCCTTGTCACTTTAGTCTCCTTTATCTATGCAAAGAAGTTTCAATAAAGACACAATCACATGAACGTGTACTGTAAGATCAATGCCGACAGCTGACTAATAACAGCGTAGAGTATCGAAACACTCGTAGAAGTCTAGATAACTGTTTCGCAGGTCTTTTCACGAACCCAGCGCTGATGAAAACTACGGAATGTTTTCGCTTACTGAAGCAGAAAAGATTCGGAATAGATATCACAGTGGCTGCTGCTGCGTTACCACTGTGAATATGCTGAGCGTCAAACAGTCGTACTATTGAACGAGATATGTCTTTCAACGAGATATCAAGATATTCGGCGTATATCCTGATTTTAAAAATAAAGGATGCCTCTTTAGTAATCTTTAATAAATAATATAGAAAATCAAAGGATTTTTTTTTTTCGTTGTTGGTGGTGTCCCCCCCCCCCTAGATATTCATTTAGATGCATGTTTCATCCACCTAATTTAAGTCACACACATTTTCTAATTGTGTTTTGATACAAAACCTACCTAGCGTATCGGTTTCCAACGTATATTCTGGAACCATGGTTAGCTCAACAATTGACATAAATAAAAATTCGTATATTTTGTAAATAAATAATGATCTGTATGAAACATTAAATTATCTTTCTTAACATGTAAGTTATTTATATTATGAACGTATAATGTATTGGTTAATTGTCCGATACAAAAAGTTGCGTTTCGGATTCGCGATCATTTTTATCACTTGTAAACCGTAAATAACCACATAAATTGACAAAACACAAAGGCTCGCGTAACAAGCGTGTTGATGTTGTCATAATAAAGATTATACTTACAAACGATTTTTACGTAGCTATAAGTAATCGTGTTTATGAACGACTGGAATGTATAGTTGTTTTCTCAGAAAATATCTACCATCCCAATTACTATTTTGGGAAGACATGTTAGGTTAAAAATATTGGGTAGAACACATACAACATCTGAAAAATAATTTGCACCAAAAATAGCAAATGTATTAGTGTTTTACCAACAGTGTTGGCAAATGAATAGAGTTGTATGTAATCAAGAAGAAAAAGCACAAACCATAACTGTATTCTATGACATGTGTTCATTAGGGTCTATCGTTATTTGTAGAAAAAATTGCACACACGTTTGGATTAAATTGTATGTTTGTCTACCTTGATTTAATATTTTAGCATATACATTTGTATTCTAATTCAATTATAAAATACTTAATACTACACTTTTCAAGTATAATCCATATTTTTTCTTGCACTAGAACTATGCTGCGCACATGGAATTCATATACTTAATGGGCGTGTTACGGGTGACCCAAATGGTGAGTTTACATACATTACAAAAAAGGAGCTAGTTTAGTTGATTATCACATTATTTCAACTGATTTATTTCAATTTGTAACGCAGTTAAATATTCTATCCATCGACGAATCTGACCATTTCCCTATTTGCGCTACTATGATGTTTCATAGAAAAATAGTAACCCAAATGTCGATACATCTACTTTTCATTGCATCGATAATAACATCACTGAATGTAATATTAATGTAATATTCCATTTAAATGGAATGATGCGCTTACATGTGTTGAGACTTTTGTTAATATGTATAACATGTATAAGGATGACATTTTACATCAAATTACTGTAGATATAAAGCAGGCTCTTCAAACAATAGTATCACTTTATAAAACTGCAGCAGGAAACATGAAAGTCCATATTAGAACTAAAACGAGTAAGGTTTATGAACGGCAAGATAAACCATGGTGGGATAATAAATCTAATGTTTTGAAATATCGTTAGTATAACGCTTTGAGAAAATTTCGTTTCACGCTTTCAATGGAAGATTTACATATATATATACATAAACGAAAACAGAAATTTAAAATTAACGTGCAAAACCAAGAAGGAAACTTTGAGAAATAATATGAGAAATAGGCTATGCCAGACATCTAGTAAACCCAAATTTATTTTCGCAAACAATTAAAAGTGAAAAATCTTCACATTCTAGTTATCAGCAACAAATCAAACAAATTGATTGGCTAAATTATTATAATCAATTGATATCAAGAAAACATGCTATTAATTAGAACGTCTGAAGGAGCTGCTTTACCTGAATATGATTTAGTTCTAAATAGCCCTATAACACACGAAGAAATAATGATAAGTATAAAAAAATAAAACTGGGAAGGGCGCAGGGGTTTGATGGTATAGGTGCTGAGTTTTATAAAAACACCGCTAATGTTATAGGTCCTGTATATTGCTCGCTTTTTAATCGCATCTTAAATACAGGAGTATTTCCTGACATGTGGGGCGAAAGCTGTATTGTTCCCTTACACAAAAACGGTTCTAAAATGGAACCGACAAATTATAGTGGTATTTCACCGATAAATGTTATGTATAAAATATTTGGAAATATTGTAAAATTACGACTGTGTACATGGTCCGAAGAATTGGTAAATAAGAAGAGTCGCAATCAGGTTTTCGTAAAGGTTTTTCTACAATGGATAACATTTTCGTCTTACAAAGCATGGTTCAAAAATATATAACTAAGCCAGGAGGAAGGTTTTATGTCTTATAAGTTTATTTTCAAAAGGCCTACGATGGGATATTGCACTATAAACTATTTTATATAATGCAGAAAATAGGTTTAAAAGGAAAACTAAATAAGGTCCTTGTCTCTATGTACTCAAATTTGCGGAGTCGCGTGTCATAAATAACAATGTTACTGCTGATTTTAAGTATAACATCGGTACAAGGCAAGGGTACGTAACTAGCACGATAATTTTTAATTTATTCATAAATGAGTTATCCCTTTACCTACGTGACCGAGGCCATCAATGAGTTTTCATTACTGAAGATATTCCAAAAAAAGTGTATATTATTTGCGGATGATGTAGCGAGTTGCTCTGAAACCGCTGTTGAACTACAGCGTCAATTGAATTGTATTTTTGATTTTTGCCAAATAAGTGGCATGACTCTAAATGAAAAGAAAACCGAAATAATTGTATTTAGAAATGGTGGCCCATTACGGTCATATGAAAATTGGTTCTATATTGGAAATCGTGTAAATGTTACATCAGTGTACATATACATGGGATTATTGTTTACTCCTAAATTAAGTTGGTCCAAGGCTAAAGCTAAGTTGGCAATGCAAGCAAAAAAATCCAAAAATGCGGTAAAAATGTCCCAAGGATATTTTGGAAAATTTAACCTTCAAGAATATTTCAAACTTTTTGACTCAATGGTAAAGCCTATCCTCACATACAGGGCGGAAATTTGGGGCCATACCGTCTCTGAAAATATAGAACAAATCCAGACTCAGTTTTTCAAAGATTTTCTTGGTCTTAATAGGTCAACCAACAATTGTATGGCTCTATGGGAGGTTGGTAGATTATAATCATGTGTAGACTATCATTGCAGGTATATTAAATACTGGTGTAAACCTATTCACATGCCATTGCAAAGATACCCCAAAAACTGTTATAATATGTTGAAACGCCAGGATGAAATCGGAAGGACCAATAGGATTACTTCTGTCAAAAATCTGTTATTTAACTATGGGTTTGGTTATATCTGGGTTTATCAGGATGTTGGTAATGTTGATGTATTTTTTACAACTTTTTAAAGATCGCCTTATTTGTTGTAACAGGCAAAAATGGTCAGGAAGTTTATTCGACTAGTCAAGATGCGAAACATATAGAATGTATAAATCAAAAACCAGAATTTCGCATAAAATACCATTCTACTATAGACAAGCACTTGCAAAGTTTAGATGTTCCAACCATAAGTTTCTTATTGAAACTGGACGACATGTTGGTATAGCACATGCTCTTAGATATTGTACACATTGTCTAAATGAAGAAAACACTTTTGCTATTGAAAACGAATTTCATGTATTTTTTCATTGTTCTAAATTCCACGAAGAACGTAATATGTACCTTGTTTCTTGGTATAGTGGAAGCAGAGAAGAAATCTATTTATTTTATCTGATAAAAACGAAAAATGATCTAAAATTGAAGAAAATAGCAATTTTCATATATTTCTTAATGCGCAAAGCACAAACATAAAACTATTCACAACTAATGTATGTATAATGTGACATGTCTGTAAATTGTTGTTTGGGCCGCTGGCCTTTAATTACGAAATAAATTGTCTTGTATTGTCTTGATATATTTATTTAAAAAATAAATCTGAATTTAAATTAAAATTCTTAATGTTTGTTGTTAAAAATTGATGGTGGATTTGAGCAAATATACATTATACTTTATTCAAACACTTTAAATACACTGTGTATCCCTATCACACCTTGTCCTACACCAAGTCACTGATACCAGCACATATAAATCATAATATTTACCTATCAATATAACTTATGTTAAGAAGTCAACAACATCGCATGATAACACACGTTTAAACAACAAAACAAATTAATTGTTCAAAATTCTGGAATCTGAGTTCTTGGATTGAACTGTTTAATTGTCAATACACTAGATTGTAACACTTTAATTGTCAATACACTTGATTGTAACACTTAAATATCCAGAATGGGGTTCTAACTATGTTGTAAATTAAATAAGATAGTATACAGTAATTTGTATACCAGGTGTTAAAATGAAATAAATATATATATTACAATACATTATGCATGCTAAATCATCAAATAATGAACCTTCGATGATTTTTTTTAAAGGATAGGGTACTGTTAACTATTACCGATTTATAGGAACCGTTTGGTTAAATATGAAAAGTGTAAGGTCGTTTGGCATTATTTGGACAAAAAGCAATATTTGGCAGGCCACTTTGCTTAATCCCACCGGTGTAGTGTGTATTCTTAGTTGCATACATTTTTTCCTAAGATTTCGCAGGTATTTAATGATTGTTTTGTATATTGTTAGTATATGTATGTACATAATGTTGGAGGACTCCAACAACCTACAACGTTTAGCATCTTCCCAACAACGGACTTTGAACACATTGATTTTGGTTGAATTGTCCTTTTTTAAGCTATGGCTGCAATATGTTGTACTTAATTGTCTTGATATTATTTGCACTAATATCGCATAATAATTATTATTAGGATCATAAACCAATAAAACTGTTCAACAGCATTAAGTACTGTATAAATAATAGATATGAACATTTTTTTTTCTAATATGAGATTATGTCGGCTAGAGCATTTTTTACAACGGGATGGCAAACAAAAATGCAAATAACTTTTGTTTTTTACTTACTTTACAAGTTAAAATATCGCAAAATTGAAAACAAAACACTGTCTTATTGATAGTACATTATTAAGGTAATGAAACGAAACACTTGTGAGTATGACCAAAAGTCTGTTTCTAACTTAACACATGTTGAACCCGGCTCCAAGTACCTTGCACCAAACAAAAAATGTCCAGTCAAGACTTCGGTAATGATTTCAAAAACGAGGAATGGCACATTACTTTGCTCTCGAATTGACCTTAGAGGATATTTTAAATAAAAATAAGCTTAGTTTTCATTATTTGTCCAACTGTCCTCGTTGGGATTAACTCGGATTGAATTTCACAGCACTAAAGGCATCTAACGAAACCCACATTCAAACCCAAATTCACACAAGTGACACAAACGGAACACAAGCAAGCAACGGACATTAACACAATCCCCTTTCCATTGCACGAAAGCGACAAGAAGAAACCAAAGTAAGACAGTCCACTCCAGTGGAGAACAAACATAACTGATGTAACACGAAGCACACACGCAAAGGGGTAATGTGTGAATACAGCCCTGTACAGGGCATAGCGATGCATGCATAAAACGTAAGGATATTAAACCATTTTATTTGAAATACCAATAATGCGCATATCAGCGAACGCACGGAACGTAAGGCAATACAACCAATCCAGTTCGTACAACGCTGTGTATGGTACGCAATAAAATTATAAACAGCACCATCAAACCTACAACAACGCAATTCAGCCCTTAGTAACACCTCCTGAGGCAACAAAACGCAACGCGATCCGAAGCAACACCCACAAGGCAACCCAACGAAATTAAACACACAGAAACATCATCAAAGGCGAAACGACCAAACACCACGTAAAGCACCACCACCAAACGTATTGCACTCTTATTATACCCAGAAAAACTCATTCAAAATTGAGTAAACGTAGATGCATGCAATATAACAAAAAATACTTCACAGCACTTCTGACAGGATGTGGGATGGTTTTGGTATCATCACAGAGCGACTATGAATTATTGTTGTATTTCCAATTTTTAGAACGAATAACTCGCGCGCCTCTATAATTAAAGGACTATTAACCAATTGTAATTGGTTAATTACTTGTTGTTTGTTTCTAAAAGTGCACTTGGGTATTGTCTCGTAAATACGATTTCAAAGTAAGAACCAACAGGATAATTATTACACTGAAATTCCTGTGAATCGACATACGTATAACAATATTGCTTATCATCATTTGTATACGTTAATACTTCAAGATAAGCATAATTATATTATTTGATTAGTAATATTTGTGTACAAGTGAACCACTTATATGTATTTAATATGAACTGATATCTACATCAAAGCGCAGTAGATATAGTTATAATAAAGATATGTTATTATATAATAGTTTAACGTGTTCACATTCAAATAAGCCATCTGGTACCGTTCTTGGTACGTTTCTATATTATTTATAGTAACGTTCTTTGCACATTTCTATATAATTTGTAGTAACGTTCTTGCACGTTTCTATATAATAGTAGTATCCTCCGGCCAATCCTTTTCCACGCATGGCTGTGTCGACTAGATTTGAATTCCAGAGCTTTGTTTATTAAGTATTTGAACAGCGTTACGTAGGTGCTCCATTATTTACATCTGCATTCAAATCACATTGAGACGACCTGACCGAACCAATATACATGTATTATATAAACTATAGAATATCGAGGAGATCGCGGTAATATTGTGAACAAATCACCACCCCCGGAAACCCGATATGCTGTGAAAAGTTGGATATGCTTGAAAAAGTTGCCGATAGATTTTGCTGAATTTCGGTAGGGTAAGTTAATCCAGTTCTATAATCATTTTTTAATTAAAATATATTTTGGTATATGCAAAGGAGGTATTGCCATGTATGTTACTAAAATCCTGGTAACTATTATTCAGGATTTATTGAAATATGACTATTTAAAGTCGACGATGCAGGGATTTGTCCCATATTTAGCACTTTATTTACAACTTTCTTTAAAGGTATGCCAGAGAAAAAGTTTTTGCACCGACAATTATACCAACCAATGTCCCCGAGTAACATATCTGCCAGAGTTTCTTAAAAAAAACTCATATTGCTGGAAAAATTCGACTTAACATTCAACATGTTGATGAAAAAATGATATGACCTGGTGCAGTTCAAAAGATGTCAAGATATGACAGGAGTGCAGTTCGTTTATAAACTTAAAAGCTCCCTATTGCAGCTGATGTATGCGCTGTGCATGCTTGTTCCTTGCACTGAAACTTTTCATACTTACTATTTGGTTACTGTTAGAAATAATTGTGGAGTAAATGATACTCTAACGTAGAAACCCACAAGTATATATTAACCTTGTAAGAGCGATATTTTAAGGAATTAACCTCATTGTGTCAAGTTGTACAGAAAACCGGACATAAAGAACCCCCTACTTTAGCTCTGGTATGTACGGACAGACAGACAGACACTTACAGAGACAGACACAAAGGAGAAAAGCAGAATGAGGGAGATTCACGACATTTATGCGAGAGTCGTTAGTTAATAATCTACCTTTAGTGGGTTTCGCGACTCGTAAACAAATTGTATGTCGTACTTAATATTCAATACGATAAATACGCTTTATCCATGACGTGAAACTTTAAATAACTGGTAAAGTAAAACACATACTATGACGTCATTTAATGAGTATGGTGATATAACAGCTATATAATTTAAATGCAATCTTGACGATTTCTCTCAATATGCATTGTACGCTCAAATGGAAAGTACGTCCTAGTTTTAAATGTTATAATTTGCTGAAATCCGGCTGAATACGAATATATTCCTTCAATGATTGGGGTTTCAGACTATGAGAACTGCGTGTTATCTATGCAAATACACATTAGAAGAGGGCATGCATTGGGTTTTGAAAATAAATGTTTACAGTTTGCATATATCATTACCAAAAAGAATGAAAAGAAACAGACGTTGACACACGTGAATTGTCGGGGATGTTTGCAAATCTGTCAACTTTAAGCCATGTATCCTAGATCCAAATTTAGTTCAGATTTATGAAAGTCTACCCATAATAGATACTAGAGGCAGAAAATATTATTATACACATGTACATTATTCATTGCCTAACTGACGTTTACCTGTTTAAATCAATTGCTTTACAATTCGAATGATTTTCAAACAATAAAAAAAAGATACAAATAAGATGGAAATTAACTAAGCGTCAGTATAGATATTATTATGAAACGTCAAAGTTCAATAAAATCGATTTAAAATGGATCAGAGTGGGCAAAAATCAGCTGTAATAGTGAGCTTTTAAGGTCATATAACTTTTACATCAACATCTTAAATGTAAAGTCAATTTTTTCCACCAATACGAATTTTGTTAAAGAAACCCTGGCGGATATGTTACTCGGGGACATTGGTTGATATAATTATCGGTGCAAAATCTTTTTCACTGGCAAACCTTTAAAGAAAGTTGTAAATAAAGTGTTAAATATGGGATAAATCCCTGCATCGTCGACTTTAAGTAGCCATATTTCAATAAATCTTGAATAATAGTAACCAGGATTTTAGTAACATACAAGGTAATACCTCCTTTGCATATACCAAAATATTATTTTTTTCAAAAATGCATTTAAACAATTATAGAACTCGATTTACTTACCCTACCGAAATTCAGTGAAATCTATTGGTAACTTTTTATATTATTATATATAACAAGTGTCGAAAAATGCGAAATAAGCCAGATATTTAATTCTGAAATCGAAAATGTCCGAACAGTCGAATTTGCCAGCATGTATACCATGCATGTACGATGTGAATCTAAATTAAGTTTAACGGTTCATTTGAAATTCCTGCAACGATATAAATATACATACATACGACACACGAACACTAACTCTGATCCTAATAAAAAGACGAATGCTTCGGTTATTGTAGGAAAATATGTACGAAATATCTTTGTACCAATCGGCACGGGGCGCTTATTTGTATTTGCTGCATTTTATGAAATTCGTCTTCAATGTATAATTTATCTTGCCTATTTTGTGTTATTGTAACATATTTTATCAATTTATTACAATTAAACACATACGAACAATCATATAATCTCCCTTTAAAAGAATGGCTATAAGATATCTATTGTATCAAATGCACAATGAAACAAAACTGTTTGGATAGCCGAGTGGTTATGGATATAGACATTTAGTCCAATTTTTTCAGCCATTTGGTTCGAGCCCCAATTGGGACACAATTTTTTATGATTCACTCTGGCAACATTATTCATTTAATGACACGCATAAATATGCCCTTTTCTGTAAATAATTCTCTTTAAAGGGCAATCGCAGCCGATGTTGATGTCAGCATTTAATTAGAGATGATGTTGATTGTGTGCTTATATTGATCTACACAAGCTCGCTGTCGTTTTCTATCGTGTACCTGAGTTTATCTTCAAGCCAATTCCTTGCAAAAGTTATGCGTATATTATATTGGATTCTGTCAAGTTGTAAGACAACACCTAGTAACGGAGGTATTTCAACTCGGTGACTAAATAGTATTAATCATTTAAAAGCGCCGTTTTATTGACAGCACATTTCAAGAAAGAAAATAGTAATCAATATTACTAAGCAACGCGCAAAACATATGAGTCGCGTTCTGAGAAAACTGTGCATAATGCATGTGCGTAAAGTGTCGTCCCAGATTAGCCTGTGCAGTCCGCACATGCTAATCAGGGACGACACTTTCCGCCTAAATTGGATTTTTGCTAAGAAGAGACTTCATTTAAACGAAAAATGTCAGAAAAGCGGAAAGTGTCGTCCCTGATTAGCCTGTGCGGACTGCAAAGGCTAATCTGGGACGACACTTTACGCACATGCATTTCGCCCAATTGTCACAGAACAAGACACATATAAGCAACAATTCAGCCTGTATACAAGCAAATATTGAGTTATTTTGATTGCGTCTAAGACTACTTTCCATTGTTCTAAGAATGTGTTGGTGAAGACGTGTCTTGGTTTTACCGATGTCAGATCTCTGTAATAATTTGAACATATGTTCACAATGCAAATTAAATCGCATTCTTTACCATGAATTAAAATTGAGGTTGAGGAAAAATCTTCCCGAGACATATCACGGCTGTTTTATGCCCTTTTAGGTTTGTTTAATCAAATGACGTTATTATTAATAAGACCAGCATTGACGACGCTTCGTTTATTTACTGTTAAAAAATACAATTATTTATCCACTATTCGGTAACCAATGTTAACGTCATTTATATATACCTATAATTGACACAAAATCATACAATAAAATGACGTTCTTCTGATACCCGAATACATGGCTCGTAATGTGAAATGTATTCGTTATTTTTTTAGCTTAAAATTCCGGTTTTAGCGTTTAGAGGTACGGATAGAAAGGCTTTTTAAATCGCGTTTTACTAGAATTACCGTCTGTTGCGCTTATATCCGATAAGGTATGTGGACATGGTTAGTGCTCATATCTTTAGGTTCGCTAATCTGGGCAACGCGGGAAAGTGATACATTGATAAATAAAAAACTGAAGCGAATTGTACCATTACTCAATAAAAAACTTCAATCAGCGCGTTGAACCGATGCAGTGCAACCGCCAAAGAATTCTTGACACTTGTTCAAGTCAAATATGCTTTGCCAACATGACTCAGACCGTTGTAAGACTTTTGAATTCCCGTCGAAAAAAACACACGTGTCTGTATCTTGATGGCAGGATATAAAGCAGTCAAGCCCGATACGTGCTACTAAAATGCGTTTGTTACGACGACACTTATTTGAGCCTTATTGTGAGAAAATGGTCATTATGCATGTGCTTAAAGTGTCGTCCCAGATTAGCCTGTGCAGTCCGCACAGGCTAATCAGGGACGACACTTTACGCCTAAATTGGATTTTTGCTAAGAAGAGACTTCATTTAAACGAACAATGTAATAAACGCGGATATTGTCGTCCCTGATTAGCCTGTGCGGATTGCACAGGCTAATCTGGGACGACACTTTACGCACATGCATTATGCCCAGTTTTCTCAGAACACGACTCATATTTACTCTCTAGACGCAACTTTTAAAACGATCACTATAGAATATTTACCATAACACAATATGTTAAGACTTTTTTTAACTAAAGGAATAACCCATCGTTAATAAATACATAATGTAAGCGAACAATCAGACGATGAATTAACAAAGTTCATTTTCATTATCGTTCATTGAAATTGAATTATATAAAATAAAATATATATGCAACTCGAATTAAATGTAAATTTTATATTCACAATTGCTTTAAATAATAAATTTTTTCTAGTAAATTCCGTTTTCCACTGTGTAATGTGAATATATCATATACAATTTAAATCTACAAAGATAATTTTTTTTTCATTCTTAAATACCATTCTTGTATATAATGGAATCTCTTTAGTATCAATGTATACACATATCAATTAAAAGCATTTACATTTATAAATGACAAAGTTCGTAATAATTCTTAAGTATGTTAAAATGTCTATTAAATTTAATGTTAACAAGGACCTCCAAAAAGGTATATTTCATTCTCTGTTTATCCAGAAACAAAGGTTATAAAACTGTAATACATTGCCATATTTTCAAAAGAGCCAAGACCGAAACAATTCACCTTGCTCTATTGCCTTTAAGTTTTCTAGACACCATGTACCTGTATTGAAAGTTCTTAGTTCTGATTAGCTTCTATGACAATAGTTTTAAACGGGGGTATAATAACGTCATTTGTTAAAACGACAGAAACAAACGTCCACTCGAAGTTTGGAAAAATAGACATATTTGCTCATTTTAGACTGAATGCTTTGGAAACAGATTTTTGTAAACTTTTGGCAAACTAAATGAAATGTCATTAAATCAAAAGGTTCAATACACTTTTTTTCAAACTTGTTCTTGTTTAGGTAGGTGAATGTTGGATAAATTTCAAAGACATCAACTAAATTATTTAAAAAAAATACATATCTTAGAAAATTGAGTCTATTATGACGAACATATAGACCGATAACCAGAAATAAAATACCCCAGCACATTTTTCTATGAAAGTTTAGAATAAGGTTTACCCCACAGTCGAAACAGTAGAATTTATGTCGATACTCGACTCATCAGTCGACTGATGCTTTTCGCGTTTTTATAAGTGAAAAAAAAACAACAGGAAAACTTTGTTTCAGATTTGCAAAGTTTCGTTTTATGTATTTTTTTATTGCAAAATAACAGTAATACTGAACATTATATGCATCTTTTGACGATTCAAAAACCTGAAAATTATAAAGCGTTACAAACACGGAACGATTGTATAATTTTTCCGGAAAGTCCCGTTTTTATTGTTATATTTTGTGACATTACGAGGATTGCTTATAAAAAGTATAAATCGCATGTTCTATCTTGTCAGCACAGATGTTGTCTAAGCGGTAGCCTTTTACACCAATAGTCAGCGGTTCGAGCCAATGTGTTGATTACTGTTTTTGCTTCTTTAATTCTTAGTTTGTTTAAAACTGGAACTCTTTGTTCCGATGTTTACTTAAATCAATTTAAAATATTTAAATACAAGCTTTAAAACATGCCAAAAGTTTTGAAAAAGTCCCTTTCAATTGTAAACTGTGTGCTAGCCAAACGTATGAAAAAGGTTACAAGGCCTCAGCAACCACATATGATATAATAAATAATAAAGGTATAAATACCAGATAATATATATCCCTTTTTGAAGTTTGTTCAATCTTTTTTCTGTGATGAGAAAATTCAAGTCAGACGCACACAAACGATCATTAGCAGTAGAACCGATATCGACAGCGGACGTATATCAGTTAATTGCATCTAAACGCTCAGTGAACACTACATATTCTTTCTATTACTGGAGCAGAAAGAAAGTGAACATATCTCGCAGAAGCTGCTGATGCGATTATACCAGTGAGCGGATGCTGAGCGTCAAACAGTCCTTGCAACGAAAAATAACTGTACGATGCTAATTTGATAGTACTGCTCATTGTTGACATGACTACTATAGTAACCGAAAGCTCGAGGAACAGAAAACATACTAACACACGGTAATTATAAATAAACACAAGTACAAAATTGTGAGTGTCAGTTTCAACAGAATAAAAGGTACCTATATCATTGAACAAAATCTCTAAAAATGCAATTTATGACAGGCCGTGAAAAAGGAAACGTTGAATATATCAAATGAATTAAGATATTGTGTTAACTCGTCGTGCGATGTGACGTCATCAGCGTTTTGCAGGTTTCAAACATGCTGTCTATATTGAAACAATCTGAACATACACATTTTAAATAAGCAGAGGATTGATTTTTAGTGCAGACGAGCATGTCTCGTTTTTACCACGTATCAAGAAAGGCGAAAAAACGTGTTGTGAATTAAAACGGTAGGAATAAAAAGGAACACAGTCAAGAGGAACTTTTTGAAGGTCTATTTTCCTATCATGATTAAGCTATTACATGTTGAATTTCAGTTATGTAAAGATATTCACAGTAAATAGTTACATTTCAAACCGTTTATTAGTTTATATGTAATGCCGTTCGTTTGGCTATTCAATCATTTAAAAAAGTATAAAAAGGGTATTAAATTTAAAGGTCTAACATATTTACTTCTATGCTAGTCATAACTATGCTAAAAGTGTGTCGTTTTGTTTTCTTAATCTAAGCTTAAGATTTGCTTAAGTATAACATTAATAGTGCGCATCATGAAAAAAATATGAGATTTTTTTTTCATTTTATCAGCAAAAAATAAACAACCACTAGTTTGAGCGAATTCTTATTTACACTGTATTCGGACCATTAAGCTTATTATTGCTTTCGTGCATTGTTTGCTAACGCAAGACATCGGAGAGATCTTCTTTCTGCCAGCAATTTTCTTGTGCGCATAAGTTAGTTTGTTACTGACACCGACGTAGCAAGGCGTAGTTGCACTTAATTGCTTAGCATTAGATGCATATGTAAGGTGCTAACAGAAATACAACATTGTTTTGAGTTGTTTCGTTGTCATGATATTAGCATTCATACAAATAAACAAACAATTGGTTTGGCAAGAAAGTCAAAACTCCAAATTAATTATTGAAACACATGTTTTTGCTAATGAATTGTTAATGCTGTGATGTGAATCAGCAAAGCAAAATGAGACGCGTTCTAAGAAAACTGGGCATACTGCGTGTGCGTAAAGTGTCGTCCCAGATTAGCCCGTGCAGTCCGCACATGCTAATCAGGGACGAAACTTTCCGCTTTTATGACATTTTTCGTTTAAATGAAGTCTCTTTTTAGCAAAAATCCAATTAAGGCGGAAAGTGTCGTCCCTGATTAGCCTGTGCGGACTGCACAGGTTTATCTGACGCGACACTTTACGCACATGCATTAAGCCCAGTTTTCTAAGAACACGACTCAATTATGTTAAACACATATACACGTTTACATGATCTTGGTCATTGACGCTCAAGTGGGGGATTTTTGTGTAATGAGTGGGCTCTGCAGAAGAGATGCATCTTCACTTAAAAACAGGTTATTATAGTGTGTGGTCGTGATTGGTTGATGTTTCATTGATCGCGTATACGTATGATTGTACGAAAAATTATATTATAACTTAAAGTATTGACTTCAATTTAGTAAGGTGTCTTTAGTATTTGTCAATTGGCTGTATAAAATACTTTTTCGATTAAGTAAAATGTTATGTCACTGAAGAAAAAGTATCTGACACAGTATTAATATTCGGCGCTTAATTAGACTGATGCGAAAGACAATGACATGTACCTCGCCTTCTTTAAAATTCGAATAATTTCCACCTTTGTCTTTAACGTCGTTTCAGTAAACAAAATCAATGTGACGTCATACAACTGACCTTACCCGAACGCCAGTATCACAGACCTTTCTCGCCAGTGCTTGATCGAAGAAAACTTAACCAGTTCTCAATGTTTTTAGTAAGTACACACTACATACGTGGTAGTGACAGGGTGTGCATTTTAAGCGCGGTATGATAAATAAAAAAATCAGAATACATTTTTTTCAAAGTGGACGGAATCTAAGCATGTATGCTATTTAGAACAGAGTAAGAGGATAGCACTTGATAATTTGTGTGAGTGCTGACATAACGAAATCTTGTCTTATTTCATGGCAGGTTACTAATCTTGTTGCGATCATGCCGAAGTAACACGTGTTTACTCCACCACCAGTCACATTGCATTAACCCTTTCCCACTCAAAAACAAAGTCAAAATGGCCATGTGCAAACAACATAAAACCAGAACAGCCTGCGAATAACTCGCAGACTGTTCAGTTGTAATGCTGTTTGCTGCTCATCAATATATTTGGGCTGGAAATGAAGCCTTTAACACTTCAATCTTATAAGTAAGGTACTTAATTTAATGTAATTTTCTCAGAGACCACACATGCTTCAATATACGTATCTAAATGATAAAGAGTTAAGAACTGGGATATCAAATCAAAAAAATGGTATTTACAAACGGAGGACAGCTGCTTGATTTGCTAGCGTCTTTTAAACGATTTATCAATCATGAGAAATTATGCATTTCAAAATCGGAATCGGAAGTCGTAATACACTGTATTCGAATTGTCACAGCACCATGAAAAACGTTTATTAGAAAATATCCAGACATACATTAAACGAGCCACTTAAATATAAAACGGGCGGTAATATTTAATTCCAACCCGACACGGCTTAACGAACCCCACCTTAACGCGGACAAACGTACATCATGCAAAAAAACAACATTGTCTGTCATAACGTTAAGAACATATGCAACGTTAGGCAATGTAAAAAACACACATAATTACTCTTAGTACGATGGCTTTTGAGAAACGTAATTCGATGTATCATTATAAATGCGTAACACAACGTGTTAGGCTAGCAAAAAAGTAAAGTATACAGAAAATATCCAATTGAAGTCGATTACCCATAACCATAAACTTATTGTTTATTGGCATTGAATTATATCAGATCCTTGAACGACATTACCAATAACTTATACCACGCTCATTCAATAATCACACCACAAATATCAAAGACGTATGTCGCTTTCAAGTTATATTGACAGAATTGTCTTTTTACATACCTAATTCGTGCTATATAAAAGACAGACAATTCACTTTTTCCCCGCCGATTTTTTCTAAGAGTGTTTTATATTTTTATATTTAAGTTAATAAAGACAAGTCCGCTGATAACACACGGTATAGCAGTTTCATTTTAGATTGTCAAATCATCAGGATTCTTTTGTTGTCCTTTCGTCTTTTATGTAAGGTGTTAAGCGTTTCAGAAAAAGCAGTTCATGACGTTGACGCCGTTTTGTAATTTTTTTTCAATTTGTTTGTGTTGGTTCTGGTGCTTGTGGGCTGTGTCTTCACTAAACAGCAATCTCCACGCATAGTTATTTTGCCTTGCTCTCACAAACTATCTCTGCCATCACAAGAAAATCCTACCAGATTTGGTAGGATTTTTGTTGCTTAAGTATAACATTATGAAAAGTAGTATCATTTTCTTTTATATTTTAAAAATAGTGCACAAGTGTAGGATCATGATAAAATTAAATTACCTAAATTAAGAAAAGTAAAAATAACATCGGTAAATTTATTGTACCACGTGGCTAGGCTATCATCACGTGGTTGGTTATGAAGGCAGGGATTTGATCAAGCTATGCTGGTTTCAGGCAAATCTCTGAGCGGAGGTTGTGGCGGGGAAATGATCAAGCTATGCTGGTTCCAGTCAAATCTCTGAGCGGAGGTTGTTGCGGGGATTTGATCAAGCTATGCTGGTTCCTGTCAAATCTCTGAGCGGAAGATGTGGCAGGGATTTGATCAAGTTATGCTGGTTCCTGTCAAATCTCTGAGCGGACGATGTGGCAGGGATTTGATCAAGCTATGCTGGTTCCTGTCAAATCTCTGAGCGGAGGTTGTGTCATGGATTTGATCAAGCTATGCTGGTTCCAGTCAAATCTCTGATCGGAGATTGACTGAGCGTAGGATCACCACCTTTAACGGTAGAGGCAAATCATTTGAGATTATAGTATTAAAACCTAAAGGCCCGGTCTCACCGAGGTAACGGACGAGAAACGGACATAAAATCATTTTATCCGTTCGTGTCCGTTCTTTTCCGTTTAATGTCCGTTTCATATCCGGTGAATCTGCTCCTTGTTAGGCGATGTCCGGTGACCTCCGTTCCATCCGTTTGGAAGTTTTGAGCATGTTCGAAATTTTCCACCGGATAAAACGGACAGAGATCTCCGTTTGATGTTCGGTCTTCATACGTTAGTTTACGGTTTGTTCGGAACTCGTGAGATACACCTCCTGTACGTATCCAGTTGATGACCGTTTATGTCCGGTTGTCCTGGTCCTAACGCATTTTCAACAGGTAATAACGGACAGCTAACGTATAAAAAAGTGGGAGAAGTGTGGCGGAACAAAACTGTTGACATACATTAAACCGTAATTATCCGGTGGGTCGAAGTATCATTTCATTTTGGTACGCCTTGTTAGAAGGACATGTGCAATGGAGTGGCGTGTTCGCATTCAATTAGAGTGTCAAGCCACCTTTTGAATGCTAATATTGCCATGCATCGTATTGCTCAAAAGAGAGCAAGGAGACGGAGGCAGCGCACATGGTGGATCAGGACTTGGCTGGGTATATACTACTGTTATCTTTTACACGTCAGATTTGTAGAGCAGTCATAGATGAGTATGCTGACGAGGTGATGCCGTTGCCAACAGCAGCTGCCGATTCGACGCGAATAGCGGACGGCTTCAGGGACAGCCGGAATTTACTTCATACGCTTGGTACTATTAATGGCAAACATATTGCCTGCAAATGTCCACCGGGTCTAGGTATTTTAACTACAAGAAGTACTTTTCCGTTGCCCTGCTAGGTCTGGATAATGCCGGCTACAAGTTCGCATGGGCTGACATTGGAGGCCGTGGTGCTGCATCCGTTGCACAGTTGTGGAACGAGTCAGACTTGAAGGCAGCAGCTGATAACGGAGACCTTGACCTGCCAGAACCTGAAGCTTTGCCACATGATACTGAGGATGTACCCTTCTTTTTCATCGGAAAAAATATAAAAGTGTTCGAACGACCAAGATTTATTTATTCATTTATTTATTTTATTTTTGGCGTAAGTGTACATAAACATTCATAACACAGAAACAAACAAGCATATGCATTAAAAGCAAATCAAAATTATGATACTTTAAAATATAAATATATCATAACATAAAATTGCCGTTTTTTGTACGTTGATGTTCGGTACTTTTTCGTTTCTCTCAAGTTGGGAGAACGTTTTGTCCGGTACTGATGCGCTACACTGCCGTTTTATCCGGTAGAAGTCCGTTACTCGCACGGTAATATCCGTAAGCCGACCGTTAATTATCCGGTACATATCCGTTAAACGTACGTTCATTTCCATTTCATCACCGGTACTTGTGCGGTCATTTGGTTTTGTTCTACGCTTCACACACCGATTGCGAGCGTCTTGAGCGGCAGAGCAGGTAAATTTCATCACCGGATAACCAAAATCTGCATATTTTGTCCGTTTTCTTTCCGTTACATATTCGTTAGTCGGTCTCACCGAGCCTTTACACGTGGACTATGGCAAGCGGTTCGACGCATAATCCCAAGAAACTAGGTTTCTCATGAGAACCTAGGTTGTTGTGAAAACCTAGGATACCAAATGAGAACTTAAGTTCTCAGAATGAAAACCTATGTTCTATGTGTCTATGAGAACCTAGATTCTCATAAAAAAAAATTGTTTCTCGTAAGAACCTAGGTTCTCAAGCGTAAACTAAGGTTTTCAAATGAGAACCTAGGTTCTCATGAAAACCTAGGTTCTCATGAGAAAACTAGTTTCTTGGAATTATGCGTCGAACCGCTTGCCATAATTAACCACCAGTTGTCTCACATTGCTTGGTACACGCTGGCGGCATATCAATCTCCACGCAGAGTTGTCGTTCCTTGCTCTCACATACAAATCTGCGAAAGGCTCAGCACGCCATTTTGTCTATTAAATAGCTAAAACCGAACAAACGCATTCAATGTATATTTGATTTGATATTTAAGATCGCATGCATTAAATTAAGAAATATGACCTTTAAATTTACGATAAATCCGGCAAAAACTTCGCTGTTTAAATGCAACTCTTTGGAACTATTGTATTGCCCTTTTACGCAGATGGAATCATTCCACGCACTTTACAAATGTAAACAATTGAACATAATGTTTATTGAGTTACGTTAGGAATTGCTTCGACGTGTGTATGTATGTTGGTTTCTTAACATCAAAAAACCATATCAATTTTATAATAATGAATTAAGACTGATATAAGATATCATGGTATGAGATGGTTTTCTTTAATGCAGTGAATGCAATGTTACCGTCGTGCAAGAGATTGTTTAGTATACTGTAACCTCTATGATGAACGCTCGGTATGATCATGACATGAGTGATACGCTTTCATAACAATAGTCCGTTCTGAGCCCAACACAGAGGTGAATGTAATGTAACCGTCGTGCAAGAGATTGTCTTTTCGTAACTAAGAAGTTGTCTCCCATTCGGGAAGGTATCACGAGTATCCCGGGTAAAAAGCGGTCCGTCTAAAATGCGTATATGACTCATATCCGCGGATATGACCGAAAAGTGCGGATATGGATGAATGCAGGAAATATCGACTCTTTTTCTGCAATGTTTATTTCAATGTTTAATAAAAAAAATACACAATATGTGTTAAATATAATAGCATTGTCTCAAAATATAACAATTTAATAGACATTATCATTTTTCCAACTCTAAATTCATATCCGCGAACATGACGAAGGGCCAAAAGATTGTTTTAATATAACGACGCCGACACCACATATGTTTTGTTGTATAAGTTTACATAATGTTTATATAATACATGTATTACATATATGAGTCATATACGCATTTTAGACGGACCGCTTTTTACCCGGGATACTCGTGATACCTTCCCGAATGGGAGACATATTTTTAGTAACGAAAATCCCGAATAGACGTGAAACAGTGAATGTTACTCCCCAAGATTTTTTGAACAATGTTGAGACAATGCTAAGTAATATTCAACGAACCTTGTAGGAAACTTCTCGAGGAATGACATATGTAAAGTAATAGGTCGACATTGGTCTGAACACGTTAATGAAAAAATAAACTGTTTATGAAATACATCTTTAATTGTAAATATTATTTTGAGACTAAAAATTGAAACAAATTCAGATAAATCGTTACATAGTTCATTGTTACAGCATTAAATTAGTTTCAGATATTCAGTTCCCTTGTTCGGGCCTCAAACGACTGTACGGTACAGTTTTATATTTTAAGTATGTTTGTGATATACTAGTAGTAAGCAATCATTATGGTATAAATAAAAGTTTTATCTCTATTGATAATGTGTAATAATGTATTATTCAATAGTAAGATATTGGCAACACTGCAAGAAAAACGTATGCACTAAACACTTTGCAAACATATTTCAATAACTATATGCAAAAATAAAGTTCTAAACGGCGTGTTTTCATTCAGTCCAGTCCGTGTGTAATCATATGTGAACCCCATTGATCCTGCGCCCTGAATAATATATGTCCCATATTACAAACGAGCAAGTTTACGCCGTCAGACACGTAATTCTGAAAACCTAGGTTCTCATGAGAACCTAGGTTCTCATGATGAGAACCTAGGTTTACAGAAAACCTAGGTTCTCATGAGAACCTAGGTTCCATGATAACCTAGGTTCTCATAATGAGAACCTAGGTTCTATGAAAACCTAGGTTCTCAGAGAACCTAGGTTCTCAGAGAACCTATGGTTCCTAAATGAAAACCACGGATATGGCAAGCAGTTCGACGCATAATCCCATGAAACTAGGTTTTTCATGAGAACCTAGGTTCTCATTTGAAAACTTGGGATCTTGAAGCCATGTGCAATCTTCAAGCGAGAACCTAGGTTCTCATGAGAAACCTAGTTTCTTGGGATTATGCGTCGAACCGCTTGCCATAGTGGACCACAATCATGAACAAGACATTGCAGTGTAAACATAATTAACTTTATACCATTGCAATTCAAACCGAATAACAATACATAAGACTTATTTTAAATTTAATTGCAATTGAACAACTCAATGTTTGAATGCAAACAAGAGAAACAGAAATGTATTGATGGACGTAATATTGTTTATTAAACTGATAAACGCTTACTGTACGGATAAAATGCGATAAAATGTTGCTACATAAAGTAATATGCATATTTGAAATCGCTTTTAGTTTGTCTTTTAACTACCTTATTCGCATAAAACTGCACGCCCACGTATAACCAATTGTAACTATTGCACGGGGATTTTTTAACATCTAACGATTTACGTTAAATCACGTTAAGTTATTCTTCCATCGAGTCACCGAGTTCTCAGCACAACATAATAAACGCAATTACTCAACAAAAATTCCCACTATGCGCCATCCTGGTACGATTGACTTAAAGTAGCATTCGCATTGAAAGCTATGTTTTTCGTGAATAAGTTGCCCCGTCATTTATTGTTCTGGTAATACTCTAATGCAGATAACACAGTCCTGTACAACATGTGAATCAAAAAATTGCATACCCGATACTGGAATCGACTGAATCATTAGCAGGTAACTTTTGATTCAAGTTATCTCCCCTGATGTTCAAGTCCGACATTTCTCCTTCGTATGTATTTTATTTGTTCCATAAATCAAGCATTGAAAGCATCATTTTTGATACTTTATCGAAGGAGGTAATGTTTCGTTTTACAAATAGTAATTCCTCTGTTAGAAACGATAATATAACTCAACTTTGTGTGTACCAAATAAATTGCAAACAATAAAATATCGTTTCAAGATACATATCATTATCGAGGTCAGATTCGATATTTGAAAAGTGTAACCCTAAACGTAATGAATTCATCACATTTCGTATGTTATCTAGAGCGGTGTTAAAGCAAGTGTTATTATTATTGTATAGTTATGCTTCAATTATATTGCAGATGCTATTGTTTTAATGTCAATTTAATAGTTTATTTGAGTCACATCTATAAGTTGAATTCGAATATCTTCTTAAAGCGGGACTGCACGATCTTGTGAATTATTTATGAATTTATACAAAGTGTGTAAAAAACTTATTATACATTATACATACATTTCAATGTAAATTAAAATAAAAGTTAAGAAGAACATAGGTCAATGTCAATATTTCTTTACAAAATTATATCGAATGACTTTCTTATGCGTAATATTTTTGAATTATGCAAGTCTCATATGCATTATGCAAACTCAAAAACGAAACTCAACCCGACCTAAAACCACCAATACGAACGCGATGTAACGCAACCCGAGGCAACACAAATATTAGCACCACAGCAAAATAAACCAGGAGCAGCATCCCCGAATGCAAAACAACGCAATTCGACCAGGAGCAACACCACCAAAGAAAACCAGTCGCAATTTTACACCTCCAATGAAAACCCGTCGCAATTTTACACCTCCAAAGAAAACCAGTCGCATTTTTACACCTCCTAAGAAATCGCAACCTTACGCCACACACAACCTGGCGCAGCACCACCAAACGTCAAGCAGTATAATTCTACCAAGAAAACTGAATGCATAAGCGTCGATGAACGCAACATTACAAAATTACTTACGGAAATACTGACATTATGTTGGTAGCGGAATCATCACTTAGAATCGATGCCTGTTTTAGTTTTGTTCCCAATTAATTGAAAGTAGTAACCCGCGCTGCAATATAATTAAGAGGCAATTAACCAATTGTTGTTGGTTAATTACTTTTTATACGTTTCTGAGATTGTCATAGTGTATTGTCTCGTTAAGATAATTGCAAATTAAGAACTAACAGGATAATAATCAAATTGAAGCTCATATGAATACGGAAAAAAGGATTACTAAACATAGGTTATATATGTTGATACTTGAAGATTAGCATAATTATATCATTTATTACTAGCTGTTTTGTACAATTCAACCACTATATATCCGTCTACATGGTACACTTGATGAACATAATTGTAATAAATAACCTTAGATCATTTATTGGATTTAAGTCTGATTTCACATAATATCTATATATGTTAAAGCTGAAAGTAAGATTAACGTTATAGTGCATCTAATATTAATTAGTTCCACATACATTCGTAGCTGATATAGTTATTTAAATGATATATAATATCATAACAGGTTAGCATGTTAACATTCAAATCACCAATATGGCGATGTTCTTTGCACGTGTATACATAATTTGTAGAATGCTGTGGCCAATCGTTTGCCAGGTATGGCTGTGTCAACTAGATTTTAATCCCAAAGTGTTGTTCTGTACCATCAAAGAGAAAATAGTTTGTATTAAATGTTAAACTTCAGCTGCACAGAAAGAAAGAACCCATATTGTAACACTTGGTCCCTTATTTATGGTAAATAGTAACACAACTTTATTTGTTTCCATACGTGTTTCTTTTAAAAGACTTCTTTCATAGAGCATGCAAAATTATTGCTTAGAAAAGATCGACAATCTATTTAAACCAACTGAAATTCTCTGAAATACTAAGCGGAAATATGCTTAACAGTTCAATGATTCTCGACAAAGAAATGTATTAAGTACTCGTATGTTTGTTTAATAATTTGGCACACATAATAAATTTAAAAAAAAACGCCAAAGATGTGAAAATTTAAAAAATATAATTGCCCTGTTTTTAACTTTTTTTTATGATGAACATTTGCATATAGCAGGCGCGGGCAGCTTTGTAAATACAATCATTTTTCCGACAAACCTGGTTCAAAATCTGCATGGAATTACAAAGTAAAATACGTTTTTTTATACTGGCATTTTTATAAAAGAGTTTAAAGTAATTTATCATAATGAAGCACACTGACTGAATAAAGTCTCAAGAACATATCTTATTGAAGTCACTTTATAACAGAACGAAATTCAAACGCCATTGCGATAAGTGTTCAAATAATGTCTGATTTTTTTACAATGAAAAAATACGTGTACTCACACACATCTGCCCAAATCTGTGAATGATTCCTGTTGAGGAGCAATCTAAGTCGATGTCAGAAATTTAGCAAGGATGATGCTGTTCTTTCATTGACCAATAAAAGCTCGCGTTATTTTCCTATCGTGTCCGAGCGTATATCTTCAATACATTCCAGGTATAAAGCCTTTATTTGATTAGATTCAGTCCAGTTGTCAGACCATACCTCGAAACACATTTAATATGGTGACTATATAGTATTAATATCTTATAAACGCCGTTTTATTGCATACCAGTCTCAAGACAGAAAATTAATTCAATGTAACTAAGCAACACGTAATACATCTGTAGGATCATTTGATTCGCACGCACATTGCAGTTCTAATAAGTACAACAATTGCAGTTAACAGGGCCCGCATTCACTTATGTATTTACTTACTTTAGTCTAACAATAAAGAATATATATTTTTAAACATGAATGTACTAAAACATCTTATGAGCAAAATGTGAAGGCTGTATATAAGCACATTCTGAGATATTTTTTGTCTAAAAATACTATTCTTAAGACTGAGAATGTGTTGGTGAACAGAGCTCAGTTGTTAGTTATGTGCGATCTCTGCATACATATTCCCATACATTTTGAATTCATTCCGCCGGGTAGTGAAAAGTGTGCAGCCAGTCAGTGACTCGAACACGCTTACAGGGCGAGTGCTCTACCGAGAGGGTTAACCGGGCTGTCTACACAGCTAATCACCAATCCAGCTTAAGTTCGGTACCGTTACATTTAAAATAAGTTTCTGTTTTGTAATGAGTTAAAATTCAGACATTTTAAACAAGTAACTTCTTGTATACTCCCCCGCTCGGTATGGTTCCCTAAAAAAGGACGCAATTTAAACCAAGAGCACCGCATAACGGGTGCCAACGCTCAACTGCGGGTGCAGTTTTGAATAAATAAAAGCTTGTCATAATTTATTTATTTATTTTTAGAGGACACAGTGACCTTGACCTTTGACCTAGTGACCCCTAAATGGGGGTGGCGTGTAGTACTCAGCAAGGTGCATGTGCATTTGAAGTTTCAGAGTTGTAGGTGGAAGCACTTTCATTTAAGAGCCAATGTTCAAAAGGTTAACAAAAATATAAAGGTTCTAGCACGACGCCGGTAGACGACCTGGCTATGACAATACCTCGGGTAAAGACCATATTTTAACATCAATCATATCTCCCTATAAACCCTGGTAGAGCATAACACAAGAAAAGTATTGATGCAAAGCATCAAAGGGCGTCGGGAATTACAGTGTAAAAGGCACTCAATGAAGTTACATGGAACGATTTTTGTCTACTGTAAATATTAATATATTGGCCGATTATTTTAATCAAAATAGAAAAAGATACTGGTATTAACCCTTATCTATGATTTTGTGTTATAACCCTCAAATAACCATTATCTATGATGTTGTGTTGTAACCCCCAAATATTCCATAGTTCATTTTATTAACATTGGTTTCCTTTTTTACCGGCATCCGTGTGCATTTTTCATTAATGGAACAGAACTGTGTACGTTTTAAAAAATCTGCTTCATCTCACAAAATGCGCATTGATAGCGTCCCCAAAAAAAGTCCATACCAAAGGGTCCATACCACCTGCATCGTAATACGTGTCGCGCTTCGCGCTCTATATGTTGTTCCGAGGAGTGCTTGACTTTAGGGCACCTCATCCACTACACCACGGCGATTGTTAAAGTTTTTGACAAAAATATTGATTATTCATTTAAAGTTTCACCGGTTCGCGTATTGCCCAGTCCCTGTGATCTTTAATTAGTGCCCAGTCCCTGTTTTCAGCTATTAATTAAAAGAATTAACTTTGCATTATTGACAATAAATATTGTAATAAATATAATAGGCACAAATGCAGTACTTATTTACAATAATTTACACAAAAAATCACCACTATGCAAAATATTCTTACAACAAAAATATATACATTGAACCGTACAATAACTTCTCCTCCCATAATCGAAAAAAAATGCATTACATACTAGTCGCCGCTCTCCAGAGCGACGCCAATAAAATCACTTTATTTCTGTATGTGCCATTTACTTATTATATCCCATAAGCTTAAAATAAGTTGTTTTTTTCTAGCAGTAGTATGGGTGAACCGATTTTAACACCCTATTCACCAGAAGTAGCATCTGTTCCGCTTCGGCCCGGTAGGATGTGTGATAACGATTATTGCAAAACCCACCTTGCACACTTCAGCACATCTGGGCAACGCATGAAATTGATAAATGAAAAACGGGAGCGAAATGTACCATAACTCAATAAAAAACTTCAAACAGGGCGTCGAATCGATGCAGTGCAAGCGCCAAGAAGCATTCTTGACACTGGTTCAAGCCAAACCTCTTACATAACTAATATCGATGTAAGACGAAATGCGCATTTTGCCTTGATGGCAAGAAAACTAAAAGCCAAATTAAATATAAACTGCTTCAAAAAGGTGCAAAACGTTTGTTTCCAAGAAACTTATATTTACGCCCTCGACACAGATATTACTTGAGGTTACTTTGAAAATGATACCAATAGCATATTTACTATTTAACATTCTTTGTCAAATCTCATTTGTAAACAAAATCATAATCACACTTTTAAAAATACATCATGTACTTAACAGACAATGCAAAACCACAGATTATTTGCACAAAAAAATAATAATGCATAAATAATTTAATAAAATTGAATTATGCCATATATTAACAAATGTCATGTAAGAGTGGCTCCTTAATTCAAGTAAGACATTATGAATAACGTACGCCATTAGTGCAAAATGCGATAAAATGTTGCTACATAAAGTAATATGCATATTTGAAATCGCTTTTAGTTTGTCTTTTAACTACCTTATTCGCATAAAACTGCACGCCCACGTATAACCAATTGTAACTATTGCACGGGGATTTTTTAACATCTAACGATTTACGTTAAATCACGTTAAGTTATTCTTCCATCGAGTCACCGAGTTCTCAGCACAACATAATAAACGCAATTACTCAACAAAAATTCCCACTATGCGCCATCCTGGTACGATTGACTTAAAGTAGCATTCGCATTGAAAGCTATGTTTTTCGTGAATAAGTTGCCCCGTCATTTATTGTTCTGGTAATACTCTAATGCAGATAACACAGTCCTGTACAACATGTGAATCAAAAAATTGCATACCCGATACTGGAATCGACTGAATCATTAGCAGGTAACTTTTGATTCAAGTTATCTCCCCTGATGTTCAAGTCCGACATTTCTCCTTCGTATGTATTTTATTTGTTCCATAAATCAAGCATTGAAAGCATCATTTTTGATACTTTATCGAAGGAGGTAATGTTTCGTTTTACAAATAGTAATTCCTCTGTTAGAAACGATAATATAACTCAACTTTGTGTGTACCAAATAAATTGCAAACAATAAAATATCGTTTCAAGATACATATCATTATCGAGGTCAGATTCGATATTTGAAAAGTGTAACCCTAAACGTAATGAATTCATCACATTTCGTATGTTATCTAGAGCGGTGTTAAAGCAAGTGTTATTATTATTGTATAGTTATGCTTCAATTATATTGCAGATGCTATTGTTTTAATGTCAATTTAATAGTTTATTTGAGTCACATCTATAAGTTGAATTCGAATATCTTCTTAAAGCGGGACTGCACGATCTTGTGAATTATTTATGAAT
This sequence comes from Dreissena polymorpha, assembly GCF_020536995.1. Lineage (NCBI taxonomy): Eukaryota > Metazoa > Mollusca > Bivalvia > Myida > Dreissenidae > Dreissena > Dreissena polymorpha. The sequence continues at coordinate 66,009,920 of NC_068362.1, read as the reverse complement.
TTATACAAAGTGTGTAAAAAACTTATTATACATTATACATACATTTCAATGTAAATTAAAATAAAAGTTAAGAAGAACATAGGTCAATGTCAATATTTCTTTACAAAATTATATCGAATGACTTTCTTATGCGTAATATTTTTGAATTATGCAAGTCTCATATGCATTATGCAAACTCAAAAACGAAACTCAACCCGACCTAAAACCACCAATACGAACGCGATGTAACGCAACCCGAGGCAACACAAATATTAGCACCACAGCAAAATAAACCAGGAGCAGCATCCCCGAATGCAAAACAACGCAATTCGACCAGGAGCAACACCACCAAAGAAAACCAGTCGCAATTTTACACCTCCAATGAAAACCCGTCGCAATTTTACACCTCCAAAGAAAACCAGTCGCATTTTTACACCTCCTAAGAAATCGCAACCTTACGCCACACACAACCTGGCGCAGCACCACCAAACGTCAAGCAGTATAATTCTACCAAGAAAACTGAATGCATAAGCGTCGATGAACGCAACATTACAAAATTACTTACGGAAATACTGACATTATGTTGGTAGCGGAATCATCACTTAGAATCGATGCCTGTTTTAGTTTTGTTCCCAATTAATTGAAAGTAGTAACCCGCGCTGCAATATAATTAAGAGGCAATTAACCAATTGTTGTTGGTTAATTACTTTTTATACGTTTCTGAGATTGTCATAGTGTATTGTCTCGTTAAGATAATTGCAAATTAAGAACTAACAGGATAATAATCAAATTGAAGCTCATATGAATACGGAAAAAAGGATTACTAAACATAGGTTATATATGTTGATACTTGAAGATTAGCATAATTATATCATTTATTACTAGCTGTTTTGTACAATTCAACCACTATATATCCGTCTACATGGTACACTTGATGAACATAATTGTAATAAATAACCTTAGATCATTTATTGGATTTAAGTCTGATTTCACATAATATCTATATATGTTAAAGCTGAAAGTAAGATTAACGTTATAGTGCATCTAATATTAATTAGTTCCACATACATTCGTAGCTGATATAGTTATTTAAATGATATATAATATCATAACAGGTTAGCATGTTAACATTCAAATCACCAATATGGCGATGTTCTTTGCACGTGTATACATAATTTGTAGAATGCTGTGGCCAATCGTTTGCCAGGTATGGCTGTGTCAACTAGATTTTAATCCCAAAGTGTTGTTCTGTACCATCAAAGAGAAAATAGTTTGTATTAAATGTTAAACTTCAGCTGCACAGAAAGAAAGAACCCATATTGTAACACTTGGTCCCTTATTTATGGTAAATAGTAACACAACTTTATTTGTTTCCATACGTGTTTCTTTTAAAAGACTTCTTTCATAGAGCATGCAAAATTATTGCTTAGAAAAGATCGACAATCTATTTAAACCAACTGAAATTCTCTGAAATACTAAGCGGAAATATGCTTAACAGTTCAATGATTCTCGACAAAGAAATGTATTAAGTACTCGTATGTTTGTTTAATAATTTGGCACACATAATAAATTTAAAAAAAAACGCCAAAGATGTGAAAATTTAAAAAATATAATTGCCCTGTTTTTAACTTTTTTTTATGATGAACATTTGCATATAGCAGGCGCGGGCAGCTTTGTAAATACAATCATTTTTTCCGACAAACCTGGTTCAAAATCTGCATGGAATTACAAAGTAAAATACGTTTTTTTATACTGGCATTTTTATAAAAGAGTTTAAAGTAATTTATCATAATGAAGCACACTGACTGAATAAAGTCTCAAGAACATATCTTATTGAAGTCACTTTATAACAGAACGAAATTCAAACGCCATTGCGATAAGTGTTCAAATAATGTCTGATTTTTTTACAATGAAAAAATACGTGTACTCACACACATCTGCCCAAATCTGTGAATGATTCCTGTTGAGGAGCAATCTAAGTCGATGTCAGAAATTTAGCAAGGATGATGCTGTTCTTTCATTGACCAATAAAAGCTCGCGTTATTTTCCTATCGTGTCCGAGCGTATATCTTCAATACATTCCAGGTATAAAGCCTTTATTTGATTAGATTCAGTCCAGTTGTCAGACCATACCTCGAAACACATTTAATATGGTGACTATATAGTATTAATATCTTATAAACGCCGTTTTATTGCATACCAGTCTCAAGACAGAAAATTAATTCAATGTAACTAAGCAACACGTAATACATCTGTAGGATCATTTGATTCGCACGCACATTGCAGTTCTAATAAGTACAACAATTGCAGTTAACAGGGCCCGCATTCACTTATGTATTTACTTACTTTAGTCTAACAATAACGAATATATATTTTTAAACATGAATGTACTAAAACATCTTATGAGCAAAATGTGAAGGCTGTATATAAGCACATTCTGAGATATTTTTTGTCTAAAAATACTATTCTTAAGACTGAGAATGTGTTGGTGAACAGAGCTCAGTTGTTAGTTATGTGCGATCTCTGCATACATATTCCCATACATTTTGAATTCATTCCGCCGGGTAGTGAAAAGTGTGCAGCCAGTCAGTGACTCGAACACGCTTACAGGGCGAGTGCTCTACCGAGAGGGTTAACCGGGCTGTCTACACAGCTAATCACCAATCCAGCTTAAGTTCGGTACCGTTACATTTAAAATAAGTTTCTGTTTTGTAATGAGTTAAAATTCAGACATTTTAAACAAGTAACTTCTTGTATACTCCCCCGCTCGGTATGGTTCCCTAAAAAAGGACGCAATTTAAACCAAGAGCACCGCAAAACGGGTGCCAACGCTCAACTGCGGGTGCAGTTTTGAATAAATAAAAGCTTGTCATAATTTATTTATTTATTTTTAGAGGACACAGTGACCTTGACCTTTGACCTAGTGACCCCTAAATGGGGGTGGCGTGTAGTACTCAGCAAGGTGCATGTGCATTTGAAGTTTCAGAGTTGTAGGTGGAAGCACTTTCATTTAAGAGCCAATGTTCAAAAGGTTAACAAAAATATAAAGGTTCTAGCACGACGCCGGAAGACGACCTGGCTATGACAATACCTCGGGTAAAGACCATATTTTAACATCAATCATATCTCCCTATAAACCCTGGTAGAGCATAACACAAGAAAAGTATTGATGCAAAGCATCAAAGGGCGTCGGGAATTACAGTGTAAAAGGCACTCAATGAAGTTACATGGAACGATTTTTGTCTACTGTAAATATTAATATATTGGCCGATTATTTTAATCAAAATAGAAAAAGATACTGGTATTAACCCTTATCTATGATTTTGTGTTATAACCCTCAAATAACCATTATCTATGATGTTGTGTTGTAACCCCCAAATATTCCATAGTTCATTTTATTAACATTGGTTTCCTTTTTTACCGGCATCCGTGTGCATTTTTCATTAATGGAACAGAACTGTGTACGTTTTAAAAAATCTGCTTCATCTCACAAAATGCGCATTGATAGCGTCCCCAAAAAAAGTCCATACCAAAGGGTCCATACCACCTGCATCGTAATACGTGTCGCGCTTCGCGCTCTATATGTTGTTCCGAGGAGTGCTTGACTTTAGGGCACCTCATCCACTACACCACGGCGATTGTTAAAGTTTTTGACAAAAATATTGATTATTCATTTAAAGTTTCACCGGTTCGCGTATTGCCCAGTCCCTGTGATCTTTAATTAGTGCCCAGTCCCTGTTTTCAGCTATTAATTAAAAGAATTAACTTTGCATTATTGACAATAAATATTGTAATAAATATAATAGGCACAAATGCAGTACTTATTTACAATAATTTACACAAAAAATCACCACTATGCAAAATATTCTTACAACAAAAATATATACATTGAACCGTACAATAACTTCTCCTCCCATAATCGAAAAAAAATGCATTACATACTAGTCGCCGCTCTCCAGAGCGACGCCAATAAAATCACTTTATTTCTGTATGTGCCATTTACTTATTATATCCCATAAGCTTAAAATAAGTTGTTTTTTTCTAGCAGTAGTATGGGTGAACCGATTTTAACACCCTATTCACCAGAAGTAGCATCTGTTCCGCTTCGGCCCGGTAGGATGTGTGATAACGATTATTGCAAAACCCACCTTGCACACTTCAGCACATCTGGGCAACGCATGAAATTGATAAATGAAAAACGGGAGCGAAATGTACCATAACTCAATAAAAAACTTCAAACAGGGCGTCGAATCGATGCAGTGCAAGCGCCAAGAAGCATTCTTGACACTGGTTCAAGCCAAACCTCTTACATAACTAATATCGATGTAAGACGAAATGCGCATTTTGCCTTGATGGCAAGAAAACTAAAAGCCAAATTAAATATAAACTGCTTCAAAAAGGTGCAAAACGTTTGTTTCCAAGAAACTTATATTTACGCCCTCGACACAGATATTACTTGAGGTTACTTTGAAAATGATACCAATAGCATATTTACTATTTAACATTCTTTGTCAAATCTCATTTGTAAACAAAATCATAATCACACTTTTAAAAATACATCATGTACTTAACAGACAATGCAAAACCACAGATTATTTGCACAAAAAAATAATAATGCATAAATAATTTAATAAAATTGAATTATGCCATATATTAACAAATGTCATGTAAGAGTGGCTCCTTAATTCAAGTAAGACATTATGAATAACGTACGCCATTAGTGCAAAATGCGATAAAATGTTGCTACATAAAGTAATATGCATATTTGAAATCGCTTTTAGTTTGTCTTTTAACTACCTTATTCGCATAAAACTGCACGCCCACGTATAACCAATTGTAACTATTGCACGGGGATTTTTTAACATCTAACGATTTACGTTAAATCACGTTAAGTTATTCTTCCATCGAGTCACCGAGTTCTCAGCACAACATAATAAACGCAATTACTCAACAAAAATTCCCACTATGCGCCATCCTGGTACGATTGACTTAAAGTAGCATTCGCATTGAAAGCTATGTTTTTCGTGAATAAGTTGCCCCGTCATTTATTGTTCTGGTAATACTCTAATGCAGATAACACAGTCCTGTACAACATGTGAATCAAAAAATTGCATACCCGATACTGGAATCGACTGAATCATTAGCAGGTAACTTTTGATTCAAGTTATCTCCCCTGATGTTCAAGTCCGACATTTCTCCTTCGTATGTATTTTATTTGTTCCATAAATCAAGCATTGAAAGCATCATTTTTGATACTTTATCGAAGGAGGTAATGTTTCGTTTTACAAATAGTAATTCCTCTGTTAGAAACGATAATATAACTCAACTTTGTGTGTACCAAATAAATTGCAAACAATAAAATATCGTTTCAAGATACATATCATTATCGAGGTCAGATTCGATATTTGAAAAGTGTAACCCTAAACGTAATGAATTCATCACATTTCGTATGTTATCTAGAGCGGTGTTAAAGCAAGTGTTATTATTATTGTATAGTTATGCTTCAATTATATTGCAGATGCTATTGTTTTAATGTCAATTTAATAGTTTATTTGAGTCACATCTATAAGTTGAATTCGAATATCTTCTTAAAGCGGGACTGCACGATCTTGTGAATTATTTATGAATTTATACAAAGTGTGTAAAAAACTTATTATACATTATACATACATTTCAATGTAAATTAAAATAAAAGTTAAGAAGAACATAGGTCAATGTCAATATTTCTTTACAAAATTATATCGAATGACTTTCTTATGCGTAATATTTTTGAATTATGCAAGTCTCATATGCATTATGCAAACTCAAAAACGAAACTCAACCCGACCTAAAACCACCAATACGAACGCGATGTAACGCAACCCGAGGCAACACAAATATTAGCACCACAGCAAAATAAACCAGGAGCAGCATCCCCGAATGCAAAACAACGCAATTCGACCAGGAGCAACACCACCAAAGAAAACCAGTCGCAATTTTACACCTCCAATGAAAACCCGTCGCAATTTTACACCTCCAAAGAAAACCAGTCGCATTTTTACACCTCCTAAGAAATCGCAACCTTACGCCACACACAACCTGGCGCAGCACCACCAAACGTCAAGCAGTATAATTCTACCAAGAAAACTGAATGCATAAGCGTCGATGAACGCAACATTACAAAATTACTTACGGAAATACTGACATTATGTTGGTAGCGGAATCATCACTTAGAATCGATGCCTGTTTTAGTTTTGTTCCCAATTAATTGAAAGTAGTAACCCGCGCTGCAATATAATTAAGAGGCAATTAACCAATTGTTGTTGGTTAATTACTTTTTATACGTTTCTGAGATTGTCATAGTGTATTGTCTCGTTAAGATAATTGCAAATTAAGAACTAACAGGATAATAATCAAATTGAAGCTCATATGAATACGGAAAAAAGGATTACTAAACATAGGTTATATATGTTGATACTTGAAGATTAGCATAATTATATCATTTATTACTAGCTGTTTTGTACAATTCAACCACTATATATCCGTCTACATGGTACACTTGATGAACATAATTGTAATAAATAACCTTAGATCATTTATTGGATTTAAGTCTGATTTCACATAATATCTATATATGTTAAAGCTGAAAGTAAGATTAACGTTATAGTGCATCTAATATTAATTAGTTCCACATACATTCGTAGCTGATATAGTTATTTAAATGATATATAATATCATAACAGGTTAGCATGTTAACATTCAAATCACCAATATGGCGATGTTCTTTGCACGTGTATACATAATTTGTAGAATGCTGTGGCCAATCGTTTGCCAGGTATGGCTGTGTCAACTAGATTTTAATCCCAAAGTGTTGTTCTGTACCATCAAAGAGAAAATAGTTTGTATTAAATGTTAAACTTCAGCTGCACAGAAAGAAAGAACCCATATTGTAACACTTGGTCCCTTATTTATGGTAAATAGTAACACAACTTTATTTGTTTCCATACGTGTTTCTTTTAAAAGACTTCTTTCATAGAGCATGCAAAATTATTGCTTAGAAAAGATCGACAATCTATTTAAACCAACTGAAATTCTCTGAAATACTAAGCGGAAATATGCTTAACAGTTCAATGATTCTCGACAAAGAAATGTATTAAGTACTCGTATGTTTGTTTAATAATTTGGCACACATAATAAATTTAAAAAAAAACGCCAAAGATGTGAAAATTTAAAAAATATAATTGCCCTGTTTTTAACTTTTTTTTATGATGAACATTTGCATATAGCAGGCGCGGGCAGCTTTGTAAATACAATCATTTTTCCGACAAACCTGGTTCAAAATCTGCATGGAATTACAAAGTAAAATACGTTTTTTTATACTGGCATTTTTATAAAAGAGTTTAAAGTAATTTATCATAATGAAGCACACTGACTGAATAAAGTCTCAAGAACATATCTTATTGAAGTCACTTTATAACAGAACGAAATTCAAACGCCATTGCGATAAGTGTTCAAATAATGTCTGATTTTTTTACAATGAAAAAATACGTGTACTCACACACATCTGCCCAAATCTGTGAATGATTCCTGTTGAGGAGCAATCTAAGTCGATGTCAGAAATTTAGCAAGGATGATGCTGTTCTTTCATTGACCAATAAAAGCTCGCGTTATTTTCCTATCGTGTCCGAGCGTATATCTTCAATACATTCCAGGTATAAAGCCTTTATTTGATTAGATTCAGTCCAGTTGTCAGACCATACCTCGAAACACATTTAATATGGTGACTATATAGTATTAATATCTTATAAACGCCGTTTTATTGCATACCAGTCTCAAGACAGAAAATTAATTCAATGTAACTAAGCAACACGTAATACATCTGTAGGATCATTTGATTCGCACGCACATTGCAGTTCTAATAAGTACAACAATTGCAGTTAACAGGGCCCGCATTCACTTATGTATTTACTTACTTTAGTCTAACAATAACGAATATATATTTTTAAACATGAATGTACTAAAACATCTTATGAGCAAAATGTGAAGGCTGTATATAAGCACATTCTGAGATATTTTTTGTCTAAAAATACTATTCTTAAGACTGAGAATGTGTTGGTGAACAGAGCTCAGTTGTTAGTTATGTGCGATCTCTGCATACATATTCCCATACATTTTGAATTCATTCCGCCGGGTAGTGAAAAGTGTGCAGCCAGTCAGTGACTCGAACACGCTTACAGGGCGAGTGCTCTACCGAGAGGGTTAACCGGGCTGTCTACACAGCTAATCACCAATCCAGCTTAAGTTCGGTACCGTTACATTTAAAATAAGTTTCTGTTTTGTAATGAGTTAAAATTCAGACATTTTAAACAAGTAACTTCTTGTATACTCCCCCGCTCGGTATGGTTCCCTAAAAAAGGACGCAATTTAAACCAAGAGCACCGCATAACGGGTGCCAACGCTCAACTGCGGGTGCAGTTTTGAATAAATAAAAGCTTGTCATAATTTATTTATTTATTTTTAGAGGACACAGTGACCTTGACCTTTGACCTAGTGACCCCTAAATGGGGGTGGCGTGTAGTACTCAGCAAGGTGCATGTGCATTTGAAGTTTCAGAGTTGTAGGTGGAAGCACTTTCATTTAAGAGCCAATGTTCAAAAGGTTAACAAAAATATAAAGGTTCTAGCACGACGCCGGAAGACGACCTGGCTATGACAATACCTCGGGTAAAGACCATATTTTAACATCAATCATATCTCCCTATAAACCCTGGTAGAGCATAACACAAGAAAAGTATTGATGCAAAGCATCAAAGGGCGTCGGGAATTACAGTGTAAAAGGCACTCAATGAAGTTACATGGAACGATTTTTGTCTACTGTAAATATTAATATATTGGCCGATTATTTTAATCAAAATAGAAAAAGATACTGGTATTAACCCTTATCTATGATTTTGTGTTATAACCCTCAAATAACCATTATCTATGATGTTGTGTTATAACCCCCAAATAACCAGTATCTATGATTTTGTGTTGTAACCCCCAAATATTCCATAGTTCATTTTATTAACATTGGTTTCCTTTTTTACCGGCATCCGTGTGCATTTTTCATTAATGGAACAGAACTGTGTACGTTTTAAAAAATCTGCTTCATCTCACAAAATGCGCATTGATAGCGTCCCCAAAAAAAGTCCATACCAAAGGGTCCATACCACCTGCATCGTAATACGTGTCGCGCTTCGCGCTCTATATGTTGTTCCGAGGAGTGCTTGACTTTAGGGCACCTCATCCACTACACCACGGCGATTGTTAAAGTTTTTGACAAAAATATTGATTATTCATTTAAAGTTTCACCGGTTCGCGTATTGCCCAGTCCCTGTGATCTTTAATTAGTGCCCAGTCCCTGTTTTCAGCTATTAATTAAAAGAATTAACTTTGCATTATTGACAATAAATATTGTAATAAATATAATAGGCACAAATGCAGTACTTATTTACAATAATTTACACAAAAAATCACCACTATGCAAAATATTCTTACAACAAAAATATATACATTGAACCGTACAATAACTTCTCCTCCCATAATCGAAAAAAAATGCATTACATACTAGTCGCCGCTCTCCAGAGCGACGCCAATAAAATCATTTTATTTCTGTATGTGCCATTTACTTATTATATCCCATAAGCTTAAAATAAGTTGTTTTTTTCTAGCAGTAGTATGGGTGAACCGATTTTAACACCCTATTCACCAGAAGTAGCATCTGTTCCGCTTCGGCCCGGTAGGATGTGTGATAACGATTATTGCAAAACCCACCTTGCACACTTCAGCACATCTGGGCAACGCATGAAATTGATAAATGAAAAACGGGAGCGAAATGTACCATAACTCAATAAAAAACTTCAAACAGGGCGTCGAATCGATGCAGTGCAAGCGCCAAGAAGCATTCTTGACACTGGTTCAAGCCAAACCTCTTACATAACTAATATCGATGTAAGACGAAATGCGCATTTTGCCTTGATGGCAAGAAAACTAAAAGCCAAATTAAATATAAACTGCTTCAAAAAGGTGCAAAACGTTTGTTTCCAAGAAACTTATATTTACGCCCTCGACACAGATATTACTTGAGGTTACTTTGAAAATGATACCAATAGCATATTTACTATTTAACATTCTTTGTCAAATCTCATTTGTAAACAAAATCATAATCACACTTTTAAAAATACATCATGTACTTAACAGACAATGCAAAACCACAGATTATTTGCACAAAAAAATAATAATGCATAAATAATTTAATAAAATTGAATTATGCCATATATTAACAAATGTCATGTAAGAGTGGCTCCTTAATTCAAGTAAGACATTATGAATAACGTACGCCATTAGTGCAAATTGGTATAATAAAATATTACCAAAAAAAAAACATTTTCTTCATACACTTCTTTGTTTTTCATAAGAGATAAAAAAAACTGATTACAGGTAACAAGAATCAAATACATATTAGATCTATAGCATTACAATTGCTGAAATAGTATATACTTTTTCTAGATAAATTCCGCTTTCCATTCTGTTAATTTACTCTATCATATATAAGCCATTTTGTAAAGTTATTTGTATTTCTAATATGCGATGTCGGACCGTATTTGGTACAAAAACGAATATGGTACAAGTTTGTACCATATTCGGCCGAATATGGTACAACTGTCTAATTGTACCATATACGTATCTGCAGTTTTGGGGTAAAATGCTTGACCGAATATGGTACAAACTTGTACCATATTCGGATGAAAAATGTACCACATTCGTTCCGAATATGATACACACTCATCATCGTAATCATCATCATCATCATCATCGTTATCTCATCATCATCATCATCATCATCATCATCGTTATCTCATCATCATCATCATCATCATCATCATCATCATCATCACATCAATTATCAACACCCCAATGATCATCATCGTTGTTATCTTTACCAACACCACCATCATCATCACCATCAAAACCAACATCATCATATCCATTATCATGATCGTAATGGTGATCACAAAAGTTTTTTTTGTGATGATAATGACAGCGATGTTTTCGGTCGATAATGAGGATGTTGTGATGATGATGACGACGATGAGAATATCATCATCATCATCGGCCAATAAACATCGCCATCATCATCATCACAAATATTTTGTTATCATCATCATCATTATCATCATCGTCGGCCGATAAACATCGCCGTCATCATCATCTAAAAACTTATCATCATCATTATAACCATCATCATCGTCCGATAAACATCGCTGTCATCATCATCCCAAAACGTTTGTTATCATCATCATCATCATCATTATCATCATCATCATCATCATCACCACAATCATCAAACCCCAATCATCATAACCACTGTCATCATCATCACCACCACCATCATCATCACAATTTTTTTACCATCATCATCATCACAAATGTTTTGTCATCATCATCCTCACATATTCATTTTACATTTTGTATTTTATAATTTGTTTCATTCAAGAGATTCAACAAACTTGTACTTTTTTCATTTATTGGTATACTGACAGGATTTTTCAAAGTAATATTGAAGAACATAGAACAGCATTTAAATTTTAATCCAACTGTAGCATTTTGACAAGACATAATATACATATATACATTCATTTTAGTAGCAGCCAAAATATCCCAAATGTGCTTCGTAAAAAGTTACCAGTAAATGAGCAAATGACAACAAATTTCCGGTAGAAGAACATAATCATCAATCACAAAAATAACATAACAGGTTTCCAAACACCGATATACATGTATATTTCACCTGTAATGTCTGTACATGACATCTATGATATCATACCAACCGATTCCACTAACACGCAAACGCAGCCATGCGTTTGCCCATTTTGGCCCCTTGATGATTTCTTTTATTGCCGAAATAAGACCGCTGTTTCTGCCCGCTCTTGTTAATAGGAAACGAACGCTAACAGGATTTCTGTTACTAGTATCTAGTCCAATATCCGGCCGAATGTAAATTCTAGGTGTTTGCAAACTCATTGACCTTATTAAATCTCTAAAGGGTTTGCCGACCTTCGCCAACACAAACTGGATTGACGGGTTTGATTGTATGCAGAACTTAAAAATTTCAACTTGAATGTGAAGTGGTAACATCAGAAATGGAAAAGTCGTTCGCTTCTGTGCCCTCCTATTGTTTATCATATCTTGAAGCTCTTTCAGGGCTGAACACACAGAGACGTCACCGTTGTCGCCAGAGTCACCGTTGTCGCCGGAGTCACCGTTGTCGCCAGACGCAGCGTTGTCGCCGGAGTCACCGTTGTCGCCGGAGTCACCGTTGTCGCTGGAGTCACCGTTGTCGCCGGAGTCACCGTTGTCGCAAGAGTCACCGTTGTCGCCAGACGCAGCGTTGTCGCCAGATGCAGTGTTGTCGCCAGACGCAGCGTTGTCGCCGGAGTCACCGTTGTCGCCAGACGCAGCGTTGTCGCCGGAGTCACCGTTGTCGCCGGAGTCACCGTTGTCGCTGGAGTCACCGTTGTCGCCGGAGTCACCGTTGTCGCAAGAGTCACCGTTGTCGCCAGACGCAGCGTTGTCGCCAGATGCAGTGTTGTCGCCAGACGCAGCGGTGTCGCCGGAGTCACCGTTGTCGCCAGAGCCACCGTTGTCGCCAGACGCAGCGTTGTCGCCTGACGCAGCGTTGTCGCCAGACGCAGCGCTGTCGCCAGAGTCACCGTTGTCATACGACTGTTCTAAGCGTGATATTATGTCCTTGTACACGCGTTGATTGATACGGATACTAACGTAATGCATGCCAAATCCTTCTGGGAAATACCCCAATGCAATTGTTCCAACATCACCATCGAACTTTCCATCTGCTGACACAATTGATGAGTGTTCTAGTCCTCGGGTAGAAACTACCAGGCACTGCAAATTATATTCTCTCATAAGTGCAATGAGCGTGAGGTTGTCGCCGTATGTCCCATTCTTAGACATATTCTTAACGTATTCATCAAATGTTTCATCATAGACAAAAGTTTCATAGAAATATCTGTTTTCTACAATGTGATGGACTGCTTCCTTACGTAAAGCATCTACGTCTTTGTATATACCAATTTTACCAAGTTGATGCGATATAGCAGCAAATTGACAATTTCCATCCGGATTTGGGTCCATGGCAATATTCACCCCATCCAACAACTGCAGATTTTCATGGTGTGTTAAAACATGATAGTACTTAGTTCTGTGATTTTGTTTCTCTGAGCGGTTCTGTTTTAATGAATGTTTTTTAATTTTTCGTTGTTTCTCTAACGCAACAGTTAGGCTAGTCATGTTTTCGACCCCAACCGATTTGCTTACGAATCCAAGTTCGGGTTTGTTCGGTACTTGAAATGACACGATATAAACACCATTTCGTTTTACTTTTTCTACCTTGCCTTCGATAACATATCTTTTGGTTGGCACCCTGGATTTTCGAAAGGGATAGCGAATTAATACTGTCTCTCCTACTTTGTACTTGTTGGGGAAGTTGCGTTTTTCAACAGCGACCTGTAAGCCTTTTTATTTGCTCGCCGTATGGTTTTCTTTATTTCACGAGAACTATGACGTTCTTTGGTAAAAACATGACTTCTTCCGTAGTAGGCTTCAAAGGGCGTGAGACCCCCAAGAACTCGTTTGAAACTTGTGTTTATGGCATAGGCTAAATCTTGAAGCCCTTCGACCCAGTTGAATCCACGTTTACTTTTTGTTGCAAATAGAATCTTGGCCTTTATAACACTGTTTGACCTTTCACACTTGCCCTGTGATTGAGGATGATACGGCCTACTATTGATCATTTTGATGTTGTACTTGTTCAACAAAAGTTTCATACTAGGGCCTTTAAATTCCAGTCCGTTGTCACATTGGATGATGTCAGGGGCAAGGTTAACCATCAACACGTCCTCTAATGCCTTTGCAACTTCACGCGAACTCTTCGTTTTCAGGGGTTTTGGCATAACGTACCTAGAATAAACGTCCACGACTTGTAGAATATAACTGTATGTGGACCCCTTGTAGCTAACACTTTGATTTTTCATGTTAATTATGTCAATCTGCCATCTTTTGCCTGGTTCCTCTTCTGTAATTGTCTTTGGCTTTGGCTTGTTTGTAAATCTCGGATACTTCTCATGGTAATACTTGCTATTGTACAGTATTTCAAGGATAGCTTGTTCCGAGAACCCCGTGTAATTTACTTTCAGTTTGTTGTAAATAACCCTTGCTCCACATCCTTTGTTTTCCATGAACATCTTCTCAACAAATCTAGGAAGATCTTCTTTCACAAGGACTTGCTTTCCGACACACAATAAAGAACCCCGGTCACCAAGCTCGAAGTCCTTACGTTTTCTAATCATGGCCAAACAATTATTCTCTTCATGTGTCCGTTTCTTCACAGGGACATCGAACGATCCGTTTAAACATCTGACAATAATGTCGTACTTCGACCTGGGCAAGCACCCTAATTGCTTCCTTTTTCTCCTAATTGCTTCCTTCATCTGAAATAATATAATAAGTTATTATACATTTATACTTCATTAGTTAATAGAGCTTGTATTGAACACCGCGTGTCGAAAACGAATGTCTCACGACATGAGCTGAGCTAAAATCACTCGTCTGATAGCTCCGCTAAAATTTACAATCCGAACTTCCGGGCAATATGCGCAATGAAAGTAGCAAGTACTTCATGTAAAGTTTCATTGAAATCCAACCGAATTCAAATTCAGGGGAAAAATAGCGGGCAAACTTATGGCGGTCAACGGACAAACGGTCTGTAGAAACCAATGCTACGTGGATGGAAGGGATATAAAGAAGGGGCCCTGGGGGCCTAGGTCGCTCACCAGAAGTCACGACTAGGCAGGGTTCGAAGGTCAAAGACCTATAAACTCCATAAAATTTAAAATGTTCAAATCTACAGATTACAGAAGCTCGATCTGATTTTGGTGGAAAATACACTTTCGAAAAAATGACTGTAGCTTAAATATTTTAGCAGTTTAGGAGTTACGCACCCGGAAGGAATGCCACGGACAATTGGATAGACGGACGGACAACTGCAAATGCACTCTGAGGGGGGGGGGCATAAAACATAAAAATCAATGCATGTTAAAACATCAATGCATATTAAGACAACTGAAAATTAAAATTATGTACAGTACTTACTGTCAAGAATTCTTTTGAAGTTTGAAGAAAGTTTGGATTTCAATTCTTTCTAGTCGAAAATCACAACTTTTCTTGCCGACCGCCAAGTCAAATATGGTTACTGACTTCTGAGTAAGACTCGTGTGCAAAATTCCCGCCTTTTTAAAGCGGCACGTTATCAAAGAAAAAATCGGAAACTTCAAAGCTTTGTCGGCTTCTCAGCAATATGACGTCGGAACGACAAATCAACTTTACAAAGTAATGTTTAGGAATACAGTCACACCTGTCTAAAGCAGCCAGTCAAACATCCTTATTTTTGGAGAGATATATTCATTTAAAAGAGCTCAAAATCTCTTAAATCGGATTTTGGTGAAAATACACTTTCGAAAAAAAAAGTTTTAAAAATTTGAAAATTGCTATTAATGATCTCCACGAAAGTATCTGGCCCGCCCGGGAATCGAACCCAGGCCGCCTGCGTGCCAATCTGACGCGCAACCGACTGAGCTAGCCGGCGAAACAGTTACACAACCAGCAAAATCCATGTAAAGTGTGGTTAGGTTAGCTGTTTCTGTTACTGCTAGTTACGACGACGACGACGACGACGACGACGACGATGATGATGATGATGATGATGATGATGATTATGATGATGATGATGATGATGATGATGATGATACTTTTGTCACTTCCAATATTAGGTTAATACAATGTATTTGAGTTTGAAAAAAAGTTTACACATCGGCAGACTATTTCATTTATTAAGAAATACATAATTTATGTACCATATACGTAGGCCATTTTCATTTTTATGAGTTTTTTTGGTATGTTCCAAATACGTTTTGGCGAGCATAGAAAAACTTATTCCAACCGAATATGGTACAATGTTTGTACCATATTCGGTCGAAAATTGTACCATCTTCGGTCCGAGTATGGTACATTTGTACCATATTCGGCCGAATATGGTACAAATGTACCATATTCGTTTTTGTACCAAATACGGTCCGAAATGCGCATTTTGCCTTGATGGCAAGAAAACTAAAAGCCAAATTAAATATAAACTGCTTCAAAAAGGTGCAAAACGTTTGTTTCCAAGAAACTTATATTTACGCCCTCGACACAGATATTACTTGAGGTTACTTTGAAAATGATACCAATAGCATATTTACTATTTAACATTCTTTGTCAAATCTCATTTGTAAACAAAATCATAATCACACTTTTAAAAATACATCATGTACTTAACAGACAATGCAAAACCACAGATTATTTGCACAAAAAAATAATAATGCATAAATAATTTAATAAAATTGAATTATGCCATATATTAACAAATGTCATGTAAGAGTGGCTCCTTAATTCAAGTAAGACATTATGAATAACGTACGCCATTAGTGCAAATTGGTATAATAAAATATTACCAAAAAAAAAACATTTTCTTCATACACTTCTTTGTTTTTCATAAGAGATAAAAAAAACTGATTACAGGTAACAAGAATCAAATACATATTAGATCTATAGCATTACAATTGCTGAAATAGTATATACTTTTTCTAGATAAATTCCGCTTTCCATTCTGTTAATTTACTCTATCATATATAAGCCATTTTGTAAAGTTATTTGTATTTCTAATATGCGACATGCAAATTGAAAATTGTCAGATCGAATCGTCCCATTGTGAATAGATCCCATATAAAACTAAAGGGACTTGGCATGTCAAGTTTCCAACTTTTTGTCACTTTTTGAAAATAACAGTGCATATCAGGGGGCAAATAGCTGTAGTGGCGTAGACTCATAACTCAATACACGTTTATGTATGAGTAATAATTGAACATTAATCAAATAATCAAACGTCACAACTGCTTAAAGATAATAATTGGGATTGGTTTTATTGTTTTAGTCATATGTCGTGCCAATACGCGAATTGCTTATAAATATAAAGTATAAAATGTTGTATTTGGTGTAACGGGTCGAATAGGCGTTTGTGGTAAACTTGTTTTATTTCTAAAATTACCATTCATGTATTTTAATGAATATATATTAATGAATATATTATATGAAGCTGTGAACTCATATTAATTTTAAGAATTTAATGACACATTTATGAAAAGGTCCATTGAATCAATGCAAACAAGGATCTCTAAAAAGGTTTTGTTCATTCTCTGATTAACAAGAAACAAACATAACCACACTCTCCAACGAACTGTAATCGAAACAATTCAAACTGATATGGGGGTACAATTACGTAAATAGTTAAAAAGAAAGAAAGAAATTCTTCACCTTATTATTAACAGACCAGGCCGGACCAGAATCCCCGTAAGCACACGAACAAAATTCTAATATTTGAACGTAAAGACGCCTGACTAAACAGTTACTACTTGTATGATGTATTATCATAAACCATACCGTGTGTTTTGTTTAGAAATGACTAGTATTGTACCCGATTGCTCAAGGAAAGAAAACAATACGAACAGGAGGTAATTGGCAAGAAACATGAGTGCAGAATGGTAAGCATCGGTTTCAAGAGAAAGCAAAGTTCTTAGTCAGTGAAAAACATCGGCAAAACTGCAATTAATGACAGGCAGAATGATTTTACATAATTAATTAAGTTGTTGCGTTAATTCGTAATGCGATGTTACGTCATTACCGATTGGCAAGTTTGCAAACATGTTGTCTTTATTGAAAAACTCTGCAAATTTCTATTAAGCAGATACTTGATTTTGAGTGCCAAAAAGCATGGGAAAAGACTCGATGTAACCACGCATCAAGAAAGGACACAACTGTATGATATAATGAAAAGAAAGGGGAAAAACACAAATGTGGAATAAACATACTTTAACCGTTTGACTCCAGTAAAAATGTCACATTTCAAATGACTATTTCATATATGTTTTTCTAAATACGTGATGCTATATTTCTTCATATGTTATACAGTTTGATAGGCTTTTCAATCATTTAATGAAGCTCAAATATTTTTGTCTTTTGTTTAAAGGTTTAACATATCATAACATATTTATATGTTAAAAATAAATTTGCTAATGGTGCGTTTTTGTGTTTTTCTTGACCTATTGATTAAATTTATTTTCATATATATTACATGATTGGTGCGCATCATTAAACATTCCGAGAACAAATATTTATATTTATATTTTCATTATGCCAGCAAAAAAAAACAAAAAAACTTTTACCTAACCCTTTTTACTGTGTATTCAGACCCTTTAGCTTATTAATCGCTGGCATGCATTGTTTGCTTACGCAAGAAATCGGAGAATATTTCTTTCTGGCAGTAATAGTCTTGAACGCATACCTGAGTGTTACTGACACCGACGTAATACTGCACGTAATTGCGTACTTTTAGATTGATATGTAATGTGCCAACAAAAATACTAATATTGTTTTGACTTGTTTTGATAGCATGATCTTACCTTTCTGACAAAAAACATATCATTGGTTTGGCCGAACGGTCAAAAATCCAAATTAATTATTGAAGCGCATGCCTATTTCTTATGACTTGTGTTTGTTTCATGTTAACTAGCAAAATAATAAGTATGACATATATGCACTTTTACATGATGTGGGTCGTTCACGTTAATGGGCAGTGTATTTTTTGTAATTAGTTGGCTTGGCAAAAAAGAAGGAATCTTCTCTTAAAACATGTAAATATAGTGCGTGGCGGACATTGGTTGATCGTTCGTTTACCGCTTGTACACATAATTGTAGAACCATATAACATTCTGCTGTAGAAAGATGTCTCTGCTATTGAAAGTGGCCTGTTAAAAATAATTTTCTGAATAATTATGAATGCCACTTAAAAACTATCTGACATAGTATTGATAGTCGTCGCATTTACAACACTGATGCGAAGCACAATCGTGGAACGTGGCTGGGCTCTTTTCGAATTCACATCATAAAAACCATTTACTATAACGTCGTTTCGATAAATTAAATCGATGAGAAGTCATGATAATTTACATTATACGAACGCCAGTTTCAACGAATGTTTTCGTCGGTGCTCGATTGCAGAAAATTTAATTCAACCAAAACGGTTTTATGTGTTATTACATACACTTTTTTATTATATGCATGAGGAAATACAAATATCAACACTAACATTATTCACCTGTCTTGTACTTTTTTTCAAAGCGGACGGAATCTTAAGATGGATTTCTATATACAACAAAGATGGATTTCTATATACAACAAAGATGGATTTCTATATACAACAAAGATGGATTTCTATATACAACAAAGATGGATTTCTATATACAACAAAGATGGATTTCTATATACAACAAAGATGGATTTCTATATACAACAAAGATGGATTTCTATATACAACAAAGATGGATTTCTATATACAACAAAGAAATCGGATGCTTATAATCCATTCGCATTACAGACATAATAACGAAACAAACAACTGACTAGTCTTAACAAATAGCATGTAATTTTCGTGCGCTCATGCCAAAGCAACTTTTTTTTCGTCGGTGCAAATAACCTTGCTTTAAGTGATGAAATATCTGGTCAGAAAAGGCAGTTTTCACAGACAACGAAAAGCACAATATTTGGGTAAAAAGGTTGATCATTCATAAGAAGTCGTGAATTTTAGATACAAAATAGCCGTTAGAAATGAATACTTTTCATAAGGTCAGAATCGGGTTTCACTCGAATTGAAATTTATCGTACCGCAACAACACATACTCAAGAAATCCAGACAAAAATAAAGACAAACCACCCTAGTATAAAACAATCAGGAAACGTTGTCAACATGCCATTCCAACCCGACTCAACTAAACGAACCCCAACATTACGCGGGACGCACAAAAACCATACGAATATACAACATAGCCGATCATTACGCAAAGCTAATATTTAACGTAAGACAATTTAAAAGAACACATAATTACGCAGTACACGAAGAAGTCACTCGATAAACATATTGCAATATAACGTAAGCCAGCAAAAGCATCGTAATGCAGGCAGGCAATGTGGGTAAATGTAACACAACTAAACGCAGCACAGCGCTTCGAAATGCAAGCAGGAAACATACGCCGATATTATACAACCTAGTGCAGTCCATTGTAATGCACATTAAATACAATGTTTCATAACTCAGTATGCATTACCCAGCGTTTAATACAAAACAAGCAGTCGAAGATCCAAAACAACAGCCTACCGCTGAAATTCTAAAACCACACTTTTTCTAGGACCACACTTCGCGTACAACAAAGAGCTCTATTTACATAACTTTTTTTAAATTCCATACTCACGCTTATATCATAAACGGACAATTAACCTCTTGCCATTTTTTTTCTTATTATACATCAAAGTGTCTTATATACAACAAGCTATGAGACTGATTTTCGCTTATAAAAAGGAAATTGCATTTCAGATTGACAATATGTATATGATTCTAATGTTTTCATTTCGTCTGTTTGGTAAGTGTTTAAGTGTTATTAAAATATGTAGACAAGATTTTCGTGACGTTGATAAGATACACCGGTATGTTATTCTCTTGATATTGTCCATGGATTTCGACTCGTGCACAGAGAACGTACACATTTGAACAATCTATTAAGAATTTGAAACCAAATATTTACCAAGTAAACGATGAAACCGAACCAATCATACACAATAAAATTCAACGCGACGCAACACAACGAGTCGCAAAACCACCAAAGGCGACGCAAACCTAAGCACACCCAACAGAGACATCGCAACGCAAAGGATATTAAACACCACTACCAAAGACAGCTCAACAACACGCGACCCGAAGCTAAATCACATGAGGAAACGTAACGAAACCCGAAGCAACAATTCCAATAGAAACTTTGCCTAAAGTAACGCCTCCAACCTCAACGCCACCTTCAACAACTCCGAAGGTAACGCAACCCGAAGCAACACTACTAAATTCAACGCAATTCAATTTCAATTAAAGCAACTCGATAGATGCAGGTGAACGCAACGTTTGACCAATTAACTTACCTAAAGATTGCTATTACTTTCAAGTTTCATTCACTTCACCGCGCCGGAAAATACTTTCTTGACGTCGGCAGGTACACACCGAATGCGGCTATAAACGGCGATATGTGCTGGGAACCTCCGATCGTGCGTTATCTTTTCTTTCTTCACATTTTTTAAATTACTTACTCAGGTGCACTTATATAAAAATAAGACACAATAAACTACTTGTTAATATGTAATTGCTATTGATATTTTTCTATGAGTGTTTTATTGTATTGTGATGTAGATATTATTTCAGCGGTATGATAACAAGCCGGTCGTAGTGCCAATCGACTGCAGCTCATACATTCTTACACAACATTTGAACACGTTTTGTTTGTTATGCTACGTATAATTATGCATTTCGCATTTATAACTAAGCGGTACTTTATACATAGTTTCTTGACAATGGTAATGTCAATATCTAGCATTCACGTGCATTTAAAACAGTTATACAATATATCATATTAACCCCCAAAGACGTCCATGCGTAGTTGTTCAAGATATTATGATAAAAGTATAAGAATGCTATGTAAATGAGTTCACATTCTGATAATTCGTTTTGTAACGTCCTTTACACGTTGATACATATCTGGCTGTAATCTCCGGCTTATAATTCGCTTCACGTGACTGTGTCAACTAGATAAGAAGTTCGCAGTGCTGTGCATGCCATTTACTGCCTTATTAAAAAATCATTTTTACTTAAAACTCTTAGAAGATAAAAGGCACATATCAAACAGAGAGATTTATTTTAAGAAAAGCACAAAATGAGAACTTCGCAGCATCAGCAGGGTATCAAATTGTATTATTTGAGTCGCGTTCTGAGAAAACTGGACATAATGCATGTGCATACAGTGTCGACCCAGATTAGCCTGTGCAGTCCGCACAGGCGAATCAGGGACGACACTTTCCGCTTTTATGGTATTTTTCGTTTAAATGAAGTCTCTTCTACACGAAAATCCAGTGAAAGCGGAAAGTGTCGTCTCTGATTAGCCTGTGTGGACTGCACAGGCTAATCTGGGACGACACTTTACGCACATGCATTATGCTCAGTTTTCTCAGAACGCGACTCATAGTATTTGGTTATTTATTTATGGCAATCAACCAATTGTAAAACAGTACACACAGCACAAAAACACTAGACACACTACAGATATACATAAAAAATGCAAAATAAACACAAAATTCAGCGCATTTGAACTGTCAATCCAAAGCATTGGAGATTTCAACAGCTTTTTATGATATACAATCCTCACACCTTGATCGAGGTTATTAACAAGAAATTTAAGTTTTAGTGCAAATAACTTCATGGCATCACAATCAATATATCAATATCAAATATATCAAATAAAATAGCAATATAGAAGCATAAATTTCAATTTAATTATAATTGCAACAACTTAATGAATGGATTGATACAAGCAAAAAAGAAATGTTATTTTAAGAGGATAAACTAAATTTTAAACAAAGTATAAACTGATAACCTTTTACTGCACGAATGCGATTGGCCTATGGGGCAGTTGTACAATTCTGAATGTGGTGAAATAAACACGTATCTAAGTGGTGAGCATCTTTTAGACGGACTTTTTGTCGTAAGTGCACCAGTTAAACACACAGCTTATGACTTATTTCGGTTAAACCAGTGCTTATCATAACAACTCTATTAGAGGGGCTTTTTAACATCTCACAATTGACGTCAAACCACGTCGACTCATTCTTCCACCGAGTCACTGAGTTCTAGGTACATAGAAATACACGAAATGACTTAACACAATTTCCCTTCATTATGCGTCATCGTGGAGCGATTGACTGAAAGGAACATTCGCATCGAAAGCTATGGTTTTCGTGAATAAGTTGCCCCGTCATTTATTGTTCTGGTGCCCATTCCGGTGCGGATCACACAGACCGATTAAAAAGCTCAATATAAGCGATGCTTGTCCTATACTAGAAATACCCGGATGGTAAGAAGGTTACGTTTCACTTAAGTTATCTCCCCTGATCTCCAAGTCCGATATTTTTACTTCAGATGTCTTTTTTTTGTAAAATTCATAAAGCATTCCATAAAATATTTAGGAAACTGAATTACAGGTTAGAGACTAAAACATAACGCAACTCTGTTTGAACCCACATATGCACAAAACATCGATATTATTTGTAAGTAAATATCGAGGTTAGCTTGAATATTGTTTAATTACACTGACTTTTGTTGAAAATATTAAATAACGTTTTAAAGATGTCTGGCCCGGTGTAAAAGCAATTATGTTGCATCCTCTTAAAATATTCTATGATAGTCGTACGTCATGCACCATGTTGCAGAAACCAATGTATAAATCTTAGTTTATTAGTTTATTTGTGTCCCATATATCAGTAGTGTTAATTTATCGTCTAAATGTCAGGTCAGTTTATTTGACATTTGCTATTATATCGGCCGCATACAAACCCCTAATGGCTATATCCCAATTATAATAGCATCAGTATTGCATAGTCAATAATATTTATTTGCAAAGATTCTGACATTAAAAAATCAATTAAAAAACGTGTGTATTGGGGTTGCGTCCCAAATTGTAGTCGCATCAGTCAGCGTAACATGATATTATACAAAAAAGCTGTACAGAGCTACAAATACAATGTTCATTAAGGTGCATGCAATTGAAATGTTACCGTTTGCTTATTCGTGAATTAGCTAATTAGTTCGCCAACTTTGTATATAAGATAACCGTATATTTAGCTTAGTTATATATTTTATTCAAGCAAACCATTAGCTCAATAATTCGCAATTAATGACCATCAAATATAATAACAATATCGCATGTTACAACCACGGGACGTAACTGCCGAAGAGAAAATGATTTTATGTGAAAGTGATATCCCTTGAATAAAATTTCTTCTGTCTTAAGTTATGCATAACAAATACGAGATATACAAACAAATCGACTTGGATCAATATTTTCTATTGCGGAAGATGTGCATATTCATGTTAACATAATGTTGAACCTTGTGAGTACAAATGTTGTTTCTATTCGTTGCTATTATTATGAGCTGTGAGGTGGATATTAGAAAGTACATAGGCGACTTTTGTTTTAAGATTACTTGGCGAAACATAAGTACTTCCTATTTGAAAGCTACTCGTAGTGCACGTTACATAAGAATGTTAAAATATTGAAGACCACTTTTAGTGCATGTTACTTACTTCACTATTATACATTGAATATTATGTGTTAAAATGTAACGCGATGTAAAAAAGTTTATCATCGGTAAGAGACAAGCTCCAGAATGCAGGGTTTATAAGCTATGGTTTGTCCGCAATCTACAAACATGGGTTTATAAGCTATGGTTTGTCCGCAATCTACAAACATGAAAGTGTTGCTCTCTGGGAAATCGGGGTTTATCAGAGACAAGTTTTTCCGCTGTAATGGTATTTTTGGTTTAAGCGGAAAGTTTCGTTAGATATCAATTAATAACTTTGTATTTATATATATAGCTTCCTATGAAAAAACATCAATTTGTATATATATATATGTATATCTAAAAATGTATAATGGATAAAAGTAGCTACAAGGCAACTATGTGATTGTATATTATTTGTGAATACTGTGTATTTTTGGGCCGGTGGCCTGTATTTACTAAACAAAAATTGTTTGAATTTGAGTTCGGGTTGGAGTTTATGATAAGTCTGTGCGGACTTCACATGCTCATCTTGGACGACACTTTACACACATGCATTAAGCCCCGTTTTCGCAGAGCTAGGTTCGTTTGTGTATGTGCGCGCATTTTCAAACTGTTTTACATGTATATTAGTTAGTTAAGAAATTATTAAAATTCAATAATTCAAAAATAAATAAATACAGAATGGAAACAACACTTTGAATAAACAGATTACATAGAGGCAGTTAGAAACTGAATTAAAGAGATATTAAGACTATCATCTCACATTTTCAATAAGGTTTGCGTCCGCGGATCGATGAGCGTTTATTATCCAAGTTGTATCATTTACTTAGAATATATATGTCCTGTTCGGTTATACAATGTTCTATTGTTAGTACCCAATTGTCTTATTTAGACATGGTTATAGATACATTATGTATGTGTATTCCTGAAAATGAACCTTAGATATGCATATATGAGTGCATTTTTTCATACATGTGTCCTACAAAAATACCGGAACTGGGCAAGTTATGATTCTACTACAACCCTTCACAAACAATAGAAGGGATTTAAACACTTCTCGCAAACATGGAAATTGCATTTAATCGATCTAATTTGACCAACATCTATTCCAGTGCTATCATTGTTTGAGTTGCAGAATCTACATAGATTAGGCAAACATAAGACTTCTGAATCATGTTCAGTTGATACATTTGTATAATACTCCGCTATAAATTGCAAATTCAACGTTTGCATTTGCATCTTGAATGCGCGTATCCTCGATCTCAATTATGCGTTTCGAACTTTAAGGAAATGAAATGAATATCCCACGAGGTATTCTGAACGTCACCATGGTTACGTTGATCGACAATACTGCTTTAAAATTGTGTTGCTAATTGAAGCTTAAATGGAGTCGTGAACAACTATTACTAATATGACAGCGCGCGTTCGAAAAAATAATGCAACGTATCACTTATAAGGCATTACATAATGTGATAAACCCTTGAAAGCTCGAACATTAGGCGTCTATGATTAATCACGTACTTAAGATCACATGACCAGGAAATTTTCGTAACTTTAGGTATTATCTTAAGCTCAATTTATCCCAACCTATATTAAGTGAACTGTGTGTGTTCATGTAAAAATAGTTTTGTAATAACATGCATTCAATTAAAAGTTATATTGGACACTCGTTAAGTAACGAAAAGGAAGCGTTAATCCGCACTGTAATATCCATTCACTCCAAGACTCAGACTTTTACGGCAGTATTTAACAACGGGCGTCGGGTGTGCACAACTGACGTACCGGGGTACCGATTCCGTCAGGTGTCTGTTTCAATTTACGCAGCTAGTGCATGCATCGCATTGTCGATCTGTCTTAAAAGCTTAACTCTGTGATGATTATCAAGTGTTATGTAATTAACAACTTCAATAAGGTATCACCCTAAATCGACATTCGATCTTACGATGTCCTTACGATGTATAACTTTCTACGATGTGTTTGATCATCCCTCGCACAAGTATCAAATGGTTTGCTTCGCAGAAAAGTGTTATATTTGTTTCTGCTTTCTCCCTAAATAGGTATATCTGAATGAACCATAAAATATAATTCTTTATTATCAATATTCTAATACATGCAAAAGTATAAATTAATATTGGCGGCATAAGAGAGTATAGAAGAGTTGACATCATAATTCTTGGGAAAATTCGTTCATTGTCCTCTCTTAACCCATTTATGCCTAGCGTCAAGAAAAAAGACCTTGGCAAACAGCGTAGACCCAGATGAGACGCCGCATAATGCGGCGTCTCATCAGGGTCTGCGCTGTTTGCTTAAAGGATTTTATGTAAGAA
Source organism: Dreissena polymorpha (assembly GCF_020536995.1). Taxonomy (NCBI): domain Eukaryota; kingdom Metazoa; phylum Mollusca; class Bivalvia; order Myida; family Dreissenidae; genus Dreissena; species Dreissena polymorpha. The sequence goes on along the minus strand of NC_068362.1, from coordinate 65,983,279 downwards.
ATATTCCTAATATAGACATCCCTAATTTTGCAAATTAATTGATCCAATTTCGAAGGATGGGAGAGTCCACAAGGCATACATGGGTTAAAAATGTCGATTTCCTATGGAAGGAAATCAATACTAGTTATATGTTGTAGCAGCTGTTGTTGGGGACACATGTTACATATTTATGTTCATAATGATTTCCCATACTTAGTCCTAAACATATTTTCCTTGTCGACAGTTTCAAATCATCGCAAGTTGACGCATGCGTTTCCAAACACCACACAATTCTCTAACGGCTATTCTTGGGCTTCAAGTAACAGGCAATTCTTAACGGTACATTGAATGAAGCATATCAGAAATAACACGGAATTTCTCATTATGAACCATGAATGGAAAAAAAGGAGGAACGCAGGTTTTTAAGTAAACCTGTTTCTTAAAAAAAAATACCCGTGAACGTTGAACTAAATAAACATGGCACTAGTAAGTACCGATTATTTAAAATAAGCGCATTAAATGGCCATACTTTTAGTTGTCTTACACATTTTTAAGCCTTTTAAAAATCTGGTTCTCAAAGAATGAGTCATTTTATCGTTAATTTGATGAAACACGTATGACTGTATCTTATTTACTTCCTTGTGGTAACAATTATGGATCACTAAGCATATGACTAGTTAAACCGTGTACGGATATTTATACACCCATAGCTAATATTTACAGTTTCGAATAGATTGATGTAACAATGCTCATAAGCGCTGGGGTTTTCCGTCTTTATATTTCTCCTGTAGTTTGGGACTATAATTTACCACAATTACCAGATACAGATTTCAATCACTTAATGTGAAAAATGAAAAAAAAAGTAATTCTTCACAGTTAACGATCTTAAATATACTTAGGCAAACTGTTACTTTTGCATCACCAACCCAAATGTACAAAACAAGTTTATACGATATAAAAAATGCAATCACCAACGATCTCACGTACGTGTATAAATACAACACATCAATTTAAAAATATTCCCTATAATGTAATATGTTACATGGTACATAATTTTTAGTTAAAATATTGATTCATGTTTTTTTAATTAAATAAATCATTTATTTAATTAAAAAAACATTAATCAATATTTTTACTAACAATAAATCCATATTTTGTATCGTGCTGTTATAAAATCTAAGTGTGCAAGTCTAACCCTACAAAAGTGAAAAAAATTGATCAGAAGTTTTTTAGAAAAAGAAGTATATGATAATAAATGCGATACAAATATCGTCCGCATTACATACCTTTACTTCCGGCCATCTCCTCTACTTCCGGTTCGTCTATTGGCTCCATGTTTGAAACCAGTTTAATTGGATTACTCAATGTAACTTTCCTTCGGTTCACTTTACCTTCCCGTCATATACCTGTGATAATTCAAATCTGAATTTATATTGAGATCCACGTGTATTGGCTAAATTAACTTCCTTGAATGAGCAAAATGGACCAACATAAACGCTAGTCTTCCTATATCATCTCAATCGCATGATTGCCAAGTCAATTGATTGAACTTTACTTATTATTTACCTACTATAAAATTAACAATAATGCTATAGACTTGTCTCTGGAGTAAACTTTGAGTGAAAAATACTACATCATAGATTAATAATTCACTTTGCACTAATGACAATGCGAACAAATAATCCTAAACGGTTTATTTGATCTAGGCGTTGCGAATGACTCAACCGGTTTCTCGATTGGATTTACCATTTAATATTGGACAAAACAAACAAATTAACAGAGCGTGCATACAGTGTTCTTATTTGACTCGTGTTGATGTTATTCTCGATAATAGGTCAATGAGTCTTGTATATAAACTATGATGATAGTTAAATATCAACTATACGAAGACAAAATACCAGCATCACTTCAAAAATCATTCATCTCCTTCCAGCCCGTGTAAAAGCACCACAGCCACTTTTTTCTTGTGTGCATTTTTGGTGCGGGATGCGGCGCTATATGATATGCCCGGAAAATGTTCTGACGGTTTAATAAGGGGGGTGGGGTTTTAAAAAAGACCCCCCCGCTAATTTTGCCGGGCTAATTTTGTTTTCAATATACACTAATTGTACTACGAGAGTTGTATCGCATAAGTCATTACAAAAAAATGGTATAAATAGGAGATGAATACGTTAGTAAGTCTAAGAACGTTTGTTTGCAAACATGTCTGTGTACAGTCGTTTTGCGAGGCTTAGAAAATCTGAACCACGAGCCTTCAGTCGCTATCAAACTATGGACCAGAGACTTCAAACCTTTGAAGACAGGCCATCCAAACGCAGCGTGTCAAAGGAAGACCTGGCTAGCCAAGGGTTCATCTACGACCCTTGTGTCATCTCCGACACGAGAGAGAATTTCTCCGACACTATTTTTAATTGCGTTAGATGCGTGTTTTGCAATGCGCACATTTCCATTTGGAACATGGACAAAGTAGATGTGAGAGTTAGGCATCGACAGCTGTGCCCCGCTTGTCCTTTTGTGTTCGATTGGAACATGAACAAAGAAGAAATAGTGAGACTCAGTCATCGACGGTTTGGTCGTGCTTGTCCTTTTGAATTTGAATTTCTTGACTATGAGTTATGCGATAGGTACTTGGAAAACGAGTTTGAAAAGCAATATGAAAGAGATAATTATGGAATTGTGGAAACAGAAAGCGATCAAGATGTTCATTCTAGCGATGATAACCAAAAATATTCAAATAAATCGGTAGAAAGTCTTCAAACAAAAGATGACCAAAAGTATGACGAATACGATAATTATAGTGATTTGGATGAGCTGCTCATGGCGAAAATTGACAAGACTTGTACTCGTACCCGCTACAAATCTTATCAAAAACAAACTGAAAAGCAGCGTAAAAAGGCTGAAAACAGGCTGAAAAAGAAACGAAGAACAAAAATACGCAATGCAAAACGAGATCAAAAGCAAACATATTACCAGGACAGAATCGACGATGATAATTACATACCTCAAAAAGGTTCCAATGATCAAGATGTAAAGAAACATGATAGAAAAATGTGTTGGGTTTGCAGAACTAATGATGCTGGCGATATACTGGAAGAACAGGTTTTCGAATCTTACGAACAGTTTTATAAAAAGCAAAAATATTACCGGGGCGAAATCGACGATGATAATCACATATTTCAAAAGGGTTCCAATGATCAAGATGCAGAGATACATGATAGAAAAATGTGTTGGATTTGCAGAAGCCGTGATATCGATGATATGATAGAAGATCAGTTTTTGCAATCTTACGAAAGTTTTTTGGAGGAAAAATATAAAGAAGAATTCGACAATTGTTTTGCGGACGAAATCGGTGGCGTCGATGATGAAGAACAAAATCAAATTGAACGTCAACCATATGTTCAATCGCCATATGAATATTTGATTGACAAAAAGCTGGATGAAGAGGCCCACCATATTTATTTTTCTGATTATGAGGCATTCGATGAGGCATACGATCGATACATTGATGAATATGTATATCAACACATGTTAATTAACGAAAAAACTTTCTAGCCTTGGCTCGCCATACACACATTTGGTACATGGACAAAGAAGATGAGAGACTCAATAATTAACATTTAATGCATGTTTGTTATGTTGTGTTCGATTGTATATGTTCATAAAAAACTTGAAACAATTTTGCGTGTTGTTTGATTTGTTTGTAGAAAATACTTATATAGGAACTTTCCAAAATGACAATGCATCAAAAACTCGTCATGTATATGTTTGTGCATATAGTAGCCCTGTTTTTTCCCTTAGTTTTACAAACAAATGCGTTAGGACGTCCTAAACCAAATTTTTATGAACCGTCTTGTTTCAAGCATGTACAGGACACACCGATTGACGTTACGAATGGTTTATTTTATGTGTTGATAAACGTAACCTATGAGTATTTGTCATTATACGACGATGTCAAAGAAAATTTACAATTTTTCAACAAATGGATGAAAAACCCAGAGTTTAGTTTAGAAGGACATGAGCAACAATGCAAATCCATAGGTCTATCTAGATGTCCGAACAAGAAAAAAGCGTTTTCAAAACCGGTATACAGTGTAGTTGATGGTTTTGTAGCGGGATCAATGTTTATCACTTACGACTTACCAAGTCTTTTAGTTAGATTGCAAATTGAGCCGAAAACGTACTCTATCAGTGAGTTTGTAGAATCTGTGTTTACTGAGATTTACACACACGCTTGGATACCTTTGTTTCCGTACAATTTTTCATTGACCTATGATGGAAGTGAAATTTGTGCAAATGGGATGCACGGTCATGCCATCATCAGATTCAATACTGAACTGTGTACAACGTTCGGAACATGGTGCGATGTGAATTTAGAAGGTGCTGGTCCCGAGAAACAGGATCATGCGTTAACACGAATCAAAAATGCGTTATTGAAGAGAAAAATGAATGATTTGTCAGTCGCCAAGTATATCAAAGAATATGATCTAGGTTTGGAAATAATCCCTTCTAAGTCCAAAGAATTGCGAGACACAATTACACAAATAGAGCAAGAAATGAGTGAGATCCGCTTAAAAATCGATGATAAGTTCGACTTTGACTATGATCAATCTGACGAGGATTACTCTGACGAGGATAACTTTGATGAGGATTACTCTGACGATAATTTGGATGAAAAGCAAAGCGCTGAAAATGTTCCAATTATCGATTTTTCTGACTTTTTTTTCAAAAACACTAAAGTTCTGTCAGTAACAAACAAACCTATCGTTGAACCTATCGTAAGCCAAAAAGTTCACGATATTCAAAATGCCAATACTTTCGTTAGCCAAAAATTTTACGATATTCAAACTTCTACCAACAAGCCAAAAAACAAGATAAGTCCAACAGTTAAAAAAAATACTGTTGTTAACCAAACTTCTCACAAAATTCAAAATGCTCTTACCAAGCCAAAACTCACCGTTAGTCTGCCAGTTAAAAACGATAACATTGTTAACCAACAATTTCAAAATATGCAAGATGCTATCAACAAGCATCAAATGGGAATTAAGCACAACAAGCAGACCGTTGCAGAAGTATCTACGTATGGATTGCAAAATTGTTACTGCATAACATGTAATCGTTCTACTACAATCGGTAAAGTACATAACAATCGTTGCTATTTCATCAACTTGGATTCATCATTCAAGATTTCCTCTAATACGCATTTTTCTCCGTTTCGTGAATACACACTCTTGATTATCAACGAACGTAATCATGCTTTACGTGCGATGCTAAGTCAAATAGTGAAACAAGTGAGTAACGAAGTTATTCTCGCGAAAAAGGCTTCATCATATCGACTTACTGTCTTCAGCACCAAAGATGGCACAACTGTTGATAAGATTTGTATGTCGTTATTCAGAAATACGTATCAAATTGAGAATTGTACCGAGAGCACGAATGCTGTGCTTATAGCGAGAAATGGTCATTTCATTCGCGTACCACAAATACAATTGGCTAATTTCACATACTGCGATATTGGTGCTGTGAAAGCGGAAAATGGCAAATGTTTTCGGATTGATGCAAATTGTTCGCACTCAAGTATTGCGAGTGTTTACGATTTGGATGATAAGTTAGTTTCATATTTGGTTAGCATTACTCAGAACACGGCACACAATATGAGTGAGGCAAAGTTTCAAATAAAAAATATAGATGACAGTTCTGTCACAAGCGAACACTTCATTGTGTACAACAAAAGGACGAACAGTGGACAAGAATGCACGTATGTCGATATGCGATCAAAGACCATTTCAATCGAAAAATGCAAACACAGTCCCACGATTTGCGAGGTTTTGTTGGGTAAAAGTACATTGAATGACGAACCGGGACTAAGAAAATTAACGTTTTGGGAAACTGTCGCTGTTTGTGTTGGTGGATTCATTGTGCTTGTGATAGCTGCTATTTGCTTCATAATTGTACTACACAGCATAGCTCGGCATAACGATACTGTTGTAAACAGTTAACATATATCAAAGCGTTTGTATCCGCTATTGTCATAACTCACAATGACTTCGTATGACAACATGTATACCATTGAACGCGAGAGCATTGGTAACACTCAAGAATTTTCCATCCACGTTTTTAAATGCATCAGCGTTTTGATCAATGAACAAGAACTGCTCGAAAGCATTTTTGAAACCATACTAGACGATATTGGAGACGAAAACGTGTTCATATTCGACTTGACAATCGAGTTTTGTTTCACAAAAGTTAGTAAAACTCTATATATCAGTCAGCTAAATTCGCAAAACTGTTCGTGTTTTGACATTACTCGTGCTATGCAGGAACAAGGAATCAATTTCACGGTACCAGCTGATCTTCATGTTTTTGTAACAAAAAACGCATAAACACATTTTCAGTCATAATTTCACTATTTTGAGTTGTTGATGGACTACAAAGTTAAACCATGTAACGGTGAGCGCTGCACTCTATGTTCTCAAATAAAGAGTGGAAATAGTTTTCAGTTCAATTGTGGTTTTGTATACATTGTTGAAGATGGAGAGAACTTGACTTGTAAATCAAAAGATGTTATATATGTTCTGAAGTGCAACACTTGCGGCGGTGAGTATATTGGCGAGACCGTTAATCTGAGAAAACGCATTCACACACACAACTCTCATATTCGAACAGAGCAGCATTATTGTCGAGCTACTGATCATTTGATAGAATGTGGGAAACACTTGTGCGATGTAAAAGAACGTTACACTGTATTCGTTTTGGAGACAGAGCGAGACAAGCACGTGCGTAAAGCCAAAGAGGCGTACTACATTCGATTATTCAAGCCAATGATGAACAAGTAAGGCGTGCATTATTTTTTCACACGTATATATATTGATGCGTTTAACGAAATAAGCACACTCGCAATAACTTTCAACGATGGCACAACAAATGCTGAACAACCGTGAACGAATAAATGAGTTTGCAAATGCTGTCCTGCAACACGGCGTGAAAAGGAATTGGGTTTCTGAAGTCGAGCCAGGTGTCTTCGTGTCGCCTAACTATAGTTCGAAGTTAGAAGACCTTTCTAAGAAATTACAACAGATTGATACCAAACTAGCGCAGTACAGACGCCTCAAAGTAAGAACGCAGCATCTGATAAAGGGCATCAAGAAAACAAAAAACCTGCAAGACGATGTTTTGAAGACTGTGAGCTCCAAGGTTTTCGATCGAGTTCCAATTGATGTGCTCAACAAAATACTCGGTTCTGGGGAAGACGAAACCATGTTTTCTTTGATAGAGCGAATCAAATCTTCCAAGGTTGAGGAAAAACGCAACTATGCCGATATCGACATCTCCGATGCAGAAATGTCAGATACGCTGAACGATGATGAAGAGGAAATTATGAACGCTCTGGCTGTTAAGAGAATGCGAAAATCTGGTGAAAAAAAAACTGTTAAGAAACCGAAAAAGGAAAAAACAATACTCAGTGATCTAGAATTGAGCGATGATGACCAATGACTACGTTGTTGCAATATTGTATGATTATGTTGACTTGTGTGTGTTACATTTTTTGTATATGTTGTAAATAAATTGTATCAATGAACTGTAAACATTTGTTGCCTTATCAATGGATATCGACGAGGTTTTGATTGTTGACGAAGACGAACAGTTAGCACAAAACACCTACTTGCTTTCACCCATGTACTCTAGACATCACCACGAATGCTCGCTATGCATTTTTCAATACATAACAGAATATGAAGAACCAATACGAATATTCGAAAGCAAGCTAGTAGAAATGAACTCAAAACTCGGGTGTGGAATTCAAACGTGTGTCACAATGGTTCTCAATGAGTTCAAAGACGATGAACGCATGTCGTTGTTCAAAAAATTGACAACTAGCGAAATTACAAGCCATTTTGATTCAGTATTTGGCGATCCTATTTGTGGATACAACCGACTTAAAGCTTACAATTTTTTCTCTCTGTTTGACGAAAGTACGGTTAACAATTCCACATACATAAAGTTTATTTACGATACATACAAAACTTCGAGAAACACTTCACTCTGCCCTTATTCGCTTTTAGGAGTTTATGTTTTTCTTGTTATGATTAACACTATAGGATGTGATTCCCAGCTCAAGAAAAAACATGACTTTTTGTGGATGTTCAACTGTCTATACAATCACAAATTACGGTTTGGAAAACTGCGATAAAAATCTATTTAAGGTTAGTTTTTCTATAGAAACACTCAAACCACACACAACCATGTCAACCATGTCAACCATAAACGTTAAAGATATTAAACGGGTCACTGACACCGAAGCCACTAATCGCTTGTTCACTAAACTGAAGTACGATATTGGTATTGAAATCTCTTCAAAGCTCATTCAGTCGCTTAAACAAAGCAAAGACAGGGTTGTATTTTATGTGGGCAAAGAACAAAAATCATACCCAGCAGCAATTGTGAAAATGTTCACTAACGTTAAGACAAATCATGTCAAGATTCAGCCGAAGTACAGTGTTCAAGAATTGATGAACGTGTTTGAAATTCTCATGAACCTGTCTGAGTACCAATGTAACGGTCTCACGCTAGATTACTCGGATTGGCAGTCAATCTCTAGCCTGGTAAACATGATCGAACTCGCTGAGCACCTAGGCATGACAGAAGTGGTGATGTTTCTTAAACGCATTCCACAACTTCTTACATTTCACAACAAAACCGCGTATGATAACGAATTGCTCAGAAGAGAAAACGAGTCAAAGGAAAACCTTCAACCGAAGTCAGTCAACGAACTTAGTGAAAACGATGATAAACGTTCAAGGCCTAGGAAGAGAAGCTTTACAAAGGTGTTCAGTCGTAGTCTGAGTCGAAAGCGCAGAGAAGAAAATGTGATGACATAAGTGTTGTACATTTTTGTTGTATGTTGTTAATAAAGAACAATAACAGTAAACTTGTGTGTTTGTTTTGTTCATGCAATAAGACAACCAAAAGCGTATTTTTCTGTTTTCTACTTTTTATTCACATAAAATGCATTTCAACGGTTTATTTATCGATAATAAAAACACTCAAAGTCATAACTTCTAATCGGTCCAATAAATCGGCGTCCAACCCCACATCTCAGTTCTACACACAGCGCATTTGTTCCCGTTCATATGCATGCGCCAGCAACAGTTTACGCAAAACAAGTGCCAGCATGCAGTTACCACACAGGTTTTCTCTTCAATGCGGCAAACAATACAAGTTCGAGAGTCTTTCACAGCTTGCTCTTTCTCCAGTTGAAGTCGCGCAATTAGTTTGGTGCAGTCTTTGCGACCACAGCAACAATCTGTTCGAAAGTCCATACGAATTTGTTCCATCATCTGTATGCATTCCATTCGTATTTTTCTAACAGACAACCACCATCGCAGTTCTTGAATACAAAACGCCGCAAGAAATGTAACACAAATCATGTCTTCTTCTTGTCGTTGTCAGGTTTGGTCTGTTTACGAGTCCAAATATCGGGGTTTCGTTCTTCGATAATGAATAGTGTTAGCAATATGCCGAGAAAGAGTGTCACAAACATCAATTAATGCAGTTTACGTTTTGCGCAGCGCTTATATATGCACATTTTGTAACGATCTGCATCGCAAACCATTTAAGTGTCTGTTGGGAAATTGTTACATTTCAAAACATGTATTTTCACCGCAGAAAATGGTCATCGTATGCTCGTCCGCAAATTTCGAAGTATGATCGCATCAAGTCACAAGCTGATGCAAAACAGTTGTGGGAAATAGTATCGAAGCATTTGAGCATCACATCAACTGAAAAGCCCAAAGTTAAGAGGTTCTATAAGTTTAAATCTGACACGTTTCAACCGGGTTGGTCAAATTCTTGTTTCGAGCCAAGACCTGAGTTCAAGTATGAAATTAAACTAACGTGCTTTGGAATCACAGTTCACCTTAGCGTGTACTTATATCTTGTTGAAGATGTTGTTGGAAACGTCGACGACGATAATTATGGCGATGTCGATCTAATAGTAAGGGATACACTAGATGAAACGAAACTGCTTTTCAGTATTGCTGATCGAGATGGCGAGACTGAAAAGAAATATGATTTACTGAAATCCAACGGCTGTGCTATGTGTAAGGAAATCATCGATATGATTGGTATCAAAGACATTTTCGATAAAAACGATTTGTTTGTAGAGTTGGAATCAAATTTATTGTTTAGTTTACAGAGCGACCGTGAATGTGATGATTGTATATATGAAATATATGAATAAAACAACCAAAAACGTATTTTTCTGTTTTCTACTTTTTATTCAACAAACATGCTTACAATAATCAACAAATGCATTCCATTTACCAGGTTGTTTTTCAACCCAGTCATTTAGTCTATACTTTCGAAAAACGTCTTGAATCTTGACCAGGTGGTAGAAGCCTTCAAGGTTGTATTTCGATCGTTCATGCACGACGGCAACAAACAAAACAAATGCAGTCACAAACACATCCCAGCTCAAACCACTGTTCAGCTTTTGTTCAAGCAATTCGGCGAAATAGTCTTTATCGACACAAGAGTTTATCAAGTCATATTTCGTAAGAACATGCATCGTTACCGTTCTATTTACAAGCAAAACCACACATTCAACAATGTCACAAAGAGTGTCATTTGAGTCCTCAAACTGCTTGCATTCCAAGTAATTTGCTACCATCGCAGCCACAAACTCACAGCTGAACATTTTTTACGTTATGACAACTACTGACTTTGCGTGAATGGTTTTATACTCGAGTTAGGCGCTTGTTATTTGAACTGTTGTAGTAGTTTGTAAACGTCTAGATTGAAATCCTTGCAACACATACGCAATAACTATAACTATAACCAAAGAAACAACCACAAATGTTAGTGCAATAATAAGACCCAAAAGCTGTTTATTTTGGAATCATCGTCACTCGGTGAATCCAGTCCCATACCAGGAATTCTAATCTGACACAGAGTTCGTTTTGTTGTACAATCTTCATACGAAATAGATTTTTCATTCACGTCGATATACAAGCACGTATTGTTCTCATCATATGACACTCGCGAATAGACTATCGCGTAATCGTTTAATTCGAGCGTTTCGTTCAGACTGTCAATTTTGAACATCAAATTTTGAGATATTGCATTCACCTTCGGGTCGTGCGTTCTGTTAATCAGATAGTCAAAAGCGTTTTGAAACTCTTCTTCTGTTTGCAGCACTGCTGGTAAGCACTGGCCATCTTCATTCACCACGAAACAAGTTTTAGGAGATGTGATCGACGCTGCTGCGTTTTCGTCAAATGAACATGTCTTGTACGCACGCGGATTGAAAGGTGACACAGTCACAAACTCTCCTCGATCCGCTTTTAACAGCGCTACGTTAGCCGTTTCGCATGAAATGCCCAAATATTTTCGTTTGAACAAATGAACGCATTGAGCAGGCCTATCTTTGTTGTTGAACAGCGCTATCTTGATAGAACCTTGAATGTTGTTCAAAATAAATTCGTTGCTTACTTGAGTGAAAACCGTTTTTAGATGAATGTTTTTTTGTCCAAAAATGACCACATCGTATGCATTATAGTCGGTACTGTTTACAGTTTTACGTACATTGACGTGCGTTGAAAACTGGTTTCCAACTTTGAACTGTTGCTCAATACTAATAAAGTAGCAAGATCCATCATATATTTTACCAATACTTTTAGTCGGATCACACACATTGCAATAACAGTTTTGTAAACCGTAAGAAGAAACGCTTTGAACTGTTGTGTTTGCGCGGACAACAATGAACAAACACAAAACGATAAACGACCGCATGGTTGGCTTAGAACATCAAGAATGACAAGATCCGTTTGTATAAGTGTGTTTTATATTTATTTTAGTTCCTGTGTTTTTTTTATAACGTTATACACAATCCTATTAGTCCAAGAACGATTGCAAACACGGCTAGAATGCAAAACACAACTTCGATTATAACAAGGACAGATCCTGTTTCGCTATTTTCGTTTGCCTTTGTGGCTGTTGAGCCATTGTTAGTGATATTACCACTCGTTATGTTATGGTTTTCACTGTAGTTTTGTTGTGTGCTAGTTTCGTTTGCAACTATCGATGTGCCAAGATCGCTATTTTCTTCAACCTTTGTGGTTGTTGAACCATCGCTAAGGGCATTGACAACTGATGTGTTATGTTTTTTACTTAATGTTTTAGTGGTATTTTCGTGTGCAACTCTCAGTGTTGCTTGCGTGCTTTTTTTGTTAACCTTTGTGGTTGTCCAACCATTGTTAGGGATAAAAGCAAGCGTTGTGTTTTCCATTTCGCTGTTTGTGTGTGAGTCAATTCGTTTGAAACTGTCGATGTGACGAGCTCATTATCGGTACTGCGTTTTTCGATGTCTGCAACATGATTAGATGTATTGTCTGGTACCAAGAACCGCGATAGAGAATCAGTAGCTAGCATCCTACCTATATTCGCGGTCAAAATCAAAAAGAGTTTGCCTTTGATTTGGAAACAAAACCTGTCCCTGTGATTATCAATGGTCAAATAATTGTCTTTCACGCCCAACATTTATTAATGACTTTTCGTATGGCCTCGAGAATATCATATTGCGTTGTGTACGTTCTCTCAGGAATATATACAATTTTGCGTAACTTTTCTAGCGCATCATCATAGGAAACGATCGAGAATTCACCATTGTATATACCCAGATCGCGCTCTGGCGATTTTTTGAAGCAGTTATCGTTACAGCTACATAGAGACACAAACAAGACAAATAGTATGAAACGCAACATTGCTGGTTTTTATTTCATTCATCTAACAAAACACATGTAATAGCTATATAACAAAAAATTTGCACACAACAGACTACAACACAAAATCTGCAGGAATGTACAAAACGAGGCCGTTTGTCAGCAATTCCTTCGACACACAAAATGCGACAAAGTTCGGTGGGATGTGAATGTTGGGAATGCATGTTCTAACCGCTTGAGAGAGCATATCTTCGTGTTCTTCGTTTTGACACTGATTGATGAAATAAACTTTACATGGGTCTTCTTCAGGTAACATGTCGCTAACGGGCATCGGGTTTTCTTGTACCTCTTGTTCTGGGGTGAACGTTTCCACGATTTCTTCTTTCACGACTGCCAAATCGACCGGCATACTGATTATCTCGTTTTGCTCCGAACACGCCTTCTTATCAGAACAAGGCAAGTCATTCCATGTTTGTTCTTGTGTTTTGCAAGCATCTTTTTGGGGAGACTCGACTGATCCTTTGGATCTTCAACAATTTGCGTTTGCGATTAGGAATAGCATTGACTAGTCTACCTTTTCCCCCATCGATCAGCTCCGTTTCAATGTGAAGACTGTTGATGTGCTTGCGGTACAAAGGATGCATCACAAACAAAACCTCTAACGCCTGACACAAATTTGTATTTGGATATCCATATTTTGGTTGCAGTGAGTATACGTTAGCATTCATCTCTCTCATTTCGATGCCAGTTTGCAACGCTTCGTATATTTCACCACAGCTTCTCACAATTTTCAGACCTATTGTGAGCTCTTTCTGTGTACTGACAAGCTGAAAGTTTTTACTCGGTAGCACTCCTTTTTCACCAATATTTCCACGATATCGTTTTCCGTACAATCGAGTAATGTCATGACTGCTCGAAAGTAGGTGTTCAGCTTCAATCGTATCTGAGTCCTTTCCAAAGAAAGACAAGTCGATTTCACAGAATAAACTTTGCTGAACTCCTCGATTCCATGCAACTCCAACACTGGTATTATGCATATCGGCAGTCTGTAGTTTAACGTGGGATTCGACTGCATGTATCTACCCTTTTTTATGCGCTCGTTTAGAGTTGCGAAATGTTCTGGTACTAATGTTTCAATATTTTGAAGTAGCACATATCAATCTTTTCATCGGCAACAGAAAACATCAAGTCAACATATCGTTCAAACGCAGCTAGTGTCGGTTCATCGAGAAACACATGGTCCAGCGTTGGCTTGTAGTTCAAGTAGTCATACGGACTGTTCGTTATCGACGTAAAACGCAGTCCCTCGACATCTGTGAAAGGACATGTAACGCTAAACATGTACTTCTTCTGGTGACCATTCGCATTGAAATTTCTTTTCTCGCGAATGAATTTTTCGCACAATGTTTGGACGAACATGTTGTCGCTTCGGTTGTCAAATTGTAAATGAGACGCATTGAATAAGTTGCATGGCTTTATATACAACCCGTCATGTTACAAAGTTAGTGTTATAAGCTTGAAAAAGTAGGTTTTGAAAACAGATATGGCTCGTTGCATCGAACGGAAAGGCGAAAGCAAATTGCATGCACTCATCAAATCAAACCAACCCGAGTTGTTAGCAACACACATTAATCAAAACTTGATTTTGATTCATCGTGTTACATTGTTATCAACGAAAAACATGTTTTGCCTGTTGATTTCACACAAACAGACCTAGAACAAGTTGTCATTCATATATCTAAACCTGAATACATACAGTTTGTGAAGCTCAGGTTTACTGGTTCTCAAAGCAATGGGTCTGATTTTCTGCTTTGCGAACAAACCGATTACGAAGATAACTACGGCAATGAGGTTCATCAGTGTCACCTTTATTTTTCAAGAACATGTACCAAAGATATGGCAGCTACGAGCTATTACTTGACACAAGCCTTAAGTATGATTGGAGTACTAACATTTTCAAAGATACGCATGACAAACTGGCTTCGTGTCTAATCAAACGTTATGGTCAAACACTCGTACCCAAATGCACTACTGATTTTTGGAACAAACAACTTGACTCATTTCGCATGAGAAGCATTCTTGAGGTCTCGCAGCAAGATGACTCAGCGACACTTCGTGAGGAAATTGAGCGTTTGATGCAATCAAAGTACAACTTCGTTTCTTGTGAATACAATACGGCCAACAAAAACCTAAATATTCTGTATACTGAAACAAGTAACAACAGCTTTGGGTTAGTGGTTGTCAAGAGTCGCTGCAAATAAAAGGCGCTACATGACTGGTAGATCAAATCATTCTTGATCTAACCTTCAAAGCGATAACATGTCTGTGCCAGCAACTACATTCCGGGTTCCAAAAACTGAGGACTGGGATATGGAGATTAGGCTGTCTGAGATAAAAAGTATGTTGTTAAGAATTTCATATGTTAGTGTTGGAGGTTTGATTGTAAACGTTGAATGCTGTAACTAACTTTTGCTTGTTCTGTTTCAGAAACCGTCACTCCAAAAACTGAGGACTGGGATGCCGAAATTGCGGTGGCGAAACGTCCTCCATTTTTTCTCAGCGTGGGCAAAATAACACAGCGACGTATAAACCGAATGCACCGATGCTGGACCTGTCACTGCGTGCCTGTCAATTGTACATGTTCAAAGTATTGAATAAAATTGTTGAAACGTTTACAGGTGTTTGTTTGTTTTGTAGAAAAATGTTATATAGCAGTAATTTGACTTAGTACACTTCACACAAAACAATGCTAGCCGTCGAACTCAAAGATTTAGGTTTTTTTCGACACATGTTACGTTTAAACCTCGAACAGTGGAACAAAGCTGTCGAAATGTACATCATGGATCTCTATCCAGATGTGAAGTTTACATTTTCGACGCGAGATCAATGTTGGAAAGCGACAGATACGGAAATTGTGTACTATGTCGATATTGAGGTTATTCTGATCAATCCGAAATATGATTTGTGCTGGACACACCAAGATCCCACAAAACGACTTCAAACCATTAATGGGATTTTGTTGAGCTCAAAAGCCAAGAGAACAAAACTCGTAACGTTTGACCAAGAGTATTTTTGAGACAAAAAATGTATAAAGATGTTGAAATAACCAATTGCATGTGTAATATAATATCATATCATATCATGGATGATACCGACGCTTTTTGCACGAATGAAACAAGTATGTTTATGAACAACTATATCGATAGACTGAAAACTTTTGAGCATTGGTCGCCCCAAATACAGCCAAACAAATACCAGCTTGCTTCGTGCGGGTTGTACTACTTGGGACAACACGATCGTTGCAAATGTTTTCGTTGTGGCATTGTGTTGTATCATTGGAAATCCACAGACGATGCTTTCTTGGAACACCATAAACATTCACCGAATTGCCAGTTTTTGCGAATGGTGGGTCCAGGAACAAGACTATTGATAGACACATGAGTATGTTTCGTATGATCGTGTTGTAAATAAATATCATGAACCGTTCAATTCGATTTGTTCTTATTCTTGTAGTAACATATACTTATTCATGCAACTACCAAACGCAGAGTTGAAAAACAAGTACTATTGTGTGCACGAATGTTTGATTTCGCTATTGCGTTAGTTATTGATATAACCCAGTGTCGTATGTTTTCTCAAACTATATTATCCAACTCTAATCAAAGCAATACAAACAACTATGTATATGTAGTTTCAAACGATTTTATTCTGCAACAATCAATATTTCAAACATTTAATCTTTCGCAACAACAACGTACAACAGTTTACATAGTCCACTAGATCAGCCCACATAGTCCACTCGATCAGTCCATCACAGATGCAAAAGCCTCACTCCTCTGTTTTGGCCGTAACCCTGAATTCGCCACACCCATTCGCAGCGATCGTCGATCCGCGTACATGACACACAGCTGAGGGCCTCGCATCTACGGCAAAAGTTCACCATCGAAAAAAAAGTTTTTGCACCTATGACACACAATCACTAACGTAGTGTCATATACAGTTGCAGCATTTCGCCCATGCCCTTAATCCATCTGTTACAAGCTGCTTTGTTGTTTCCAGCTGACGACTCATTCTCACGATGCTTATTCTGCCTCTCTAACCATGCCTGGAAACTGCCACTTTTCTCCACACTTGACATCCATTGCTCGCAAGCTTTTCTGTTACTCATTATGCGTGTTGTTCGTTCAGTTTCAAAAATCGAAATGATTCTAACACGATCAATTCGCCCTTTTATAGTATGCCGTTATTCAACTCAACAGCATAAAAACTCGAGATTGCATGTCCCTTCCCCAACACATGAAATTTCACAAAGTCGACAAAAGCCCCAATTGTATGTAAACAAAGTGTTTTGATGTTTTCATCGACGAGTATTTTATCAACAGCCGAATTTGCGCAATATGCGGTGTCATTAGTGTCTAGAAAGATAGTTTTACTTCCTGCTTGACAAAAAGTTTGTAGTTTTACTTTGCTTTTGGAAAAATACAACGTCAAAGATATGAGTTCATCCGAACCTTCCGAAAAATGGGTGTGGTGTTCTATGTACAGTATCGATACATGTATGTGAGGCATTTTCAGGCTTTCTTTCTTGGATTGAGAGTTCAAGAAACGACGAATTCTGTCAAAACATGGATAATATGACATATAAGTACCACGAACATGTTTTTTTTTGTTTGTGATGGACAAAACCGTGGATTTTTTTTAATGTCAACACATCCCATATGTAACAAAGAAAGTTAAAATACATGATAGATATCTTGTGTGTGTAGTTTTTTGTTTCAAAAGTGTGAACACTGTAAACAAAATGTGTACTTCAATTCAGATTTTTGTGAAAACTTCGGATTATACAAAGTCAGTCAGTTTAACACTTGATATGTGTTGTTTTGTTTTATCTGCATCAGACCTTTTTGACTGTAGGTTATTTGTACACATCCAACTCTGCCATACTAAGTTGATTCTACAATGAATTAACACTCAGTATTTACTTGTTACCATGTGCTGCTAACACCGTGATGGAATATTTCATCTCAATCATAAGTTGAACAATTTCTGACCAGAATTTACATTTTAAATGATACTTTATGTGACAGAAAAACATATGCACTAATTTGTCAGCATATTTCTATTTAGCTTACTTTTGATATTTTTGACCATATAATGCAAATTATCCATTTCAATCTCATTCGCAAGCACATTTCATGTCCCAAACTAAAAAAAAATCTATAAGCACACCAAAATACAAATTTTGTTTTTACCAACATGTGAATTTTGGCCACAACAATCTTTCATTTCAGTTGACACAAATATGTGTATCAACAGCAAACAA